>NW_027183622.1:0-163657 GCF_041296385.1 Aphelocoma coerulescens
CGGATTGTGGTGCTGTGTTGAAAGTCTTGGCCAGCGAAAGGCGAATCCAGCAAGGGCTTCTCTCTTGACGCATTTGGCCGAGCGAGAGCTCCACGGACGCTTTGGACACTGTAAACCAGCAAGAAAATGATTGCACCTCGAGCTGAGGAAAATCCGTGCACAGAGCACTGTGGATGCGTGCAGTTATACACGCGCTGAAGAGCGGGACAGCTCAAAGCCATCGCTGGGCTTCAGTTCGCCATCCAGAGCACAGAAGGCGAAGAACGCAGCAGCCGGGCAGCGGGCAGGCATTCTAAGGGGCTCAGCGTGCCGGCTTCCAAAGTCCAGCAGAGAGCTGCTTCACAAGCGCATTCAGCTGATGAGAATGCTCCGGCAGCTTCCGAGAGTAAGGCGCAGCCCTTGCACTCCATCATCACACAACCTAGCCAGAAACAGTTGCTTGCACCCTGCCGTGTTGCAGAGTCCACGCAGCTTGAGCGCACCCAGAAGGACGCGTCGAGAAAGAAGGCGTTCTTCAAGGTGCCCCTTCTCGAAGCAGCCTGGAAACTGAGCACAACACACTGCGGCTAGGCAGCTTCCTTCGCCGATAGACGTGCCGTCCCACCCATTAGGCACTCTCGCAGCTCCGTTGCCCGCTTGCAGCAGCTGCTCCCAAAGAAAAAGGCTCCAGGAGCAACAGCCACTGCTGGGCTGAACCTTCCCCTTGCCTCACGTAGAGCAACGAGAAACTGTCCTCTGCACGCTGGCTTTCCCTTCTCCACCGCACCTACCACCGTGATCGCTGCGTCTCGAAGCATAAACCGAGCATCGTTGTTTCCAGGGGCTACTGGAAGAGAACTAGGCAGCAGCACAAGTAGCCGCAAGTCGAGCTTTCTGTTTCCGACTGCTAAAGTGAATCCGCGAACGAGCGAGTGGCAGGCACGCTTCCTCTTGCAGCCTGTGCGAGTCGCACGGCAGCCCGGTGGTGCTCTGCGCCTTCGTTCTTCTGCCCCTTCGTACCACGTCGCGCTTTCGTTTCGCTGCAGACGAACGGTCGTCTGCTTCTCGCCCAGAGAGCACGGTGCCGGCAGCGAAAGCCTCCAGGCTGCTGCTTCTGCCGAAACACGCCTGGGCTATGCACTTTCCCTCGCAGCGCTAGGTAGCGGCACCTTCCGTCTGCGTGGTAGCCTGAACCTTAAGGGAGAGCTTCTCGGCTGCGTCTCGCCCACAGAACACTTTTAGGTCAGCGAGCTTACCCAGAGCTTGCCCCCGATGCGTGGAAGCTTGTATTTGCACCACATTCCAGGGCTAGGCTTCTTGCCTGTACAGCCTGCACAGCGCCGGCAGAGCGCGGTGCTCTCTGCAGCCTTCTTCTCGCTTCCGAGTACCACCGCGCACCTTCCAGCCTTGCAGAGAGCGAAGATGCGGACAGACGTCCCGCACAGAAGAACGTGCCAGGACGAAAAGATGTTCCCCCTTTCCTCCTCGTCGTCGCCCGGATTGTGGTGCTGTGTTGAAAGTCTTGGCCAGCGAAAGGCGAATCCAGCAAGGGCTTCTCTCTTGACGCATTTGGCCGAGCGAGAGCTCCACGGACGCTTTGGACACTGTAAACCAGCAAGAAAATGATTGCACCTCGAGCTGAGGAAAATCCGTGCACAGAGCACTGTGGATGCGTGCAGTTATACACGCGCTGAAGAGCGGGACAGCTCAAAGCCATCGCTGGGCTTCAGTTCGCCATCCAGAGCACAGAAGGCGAAGAACGCAGCAGCCGGGCAGCGGGCAGGCATTCTAAGGGGCTCAGCGTGCCGGCTTCCAAAGTCCAGCAGAGAGCTGCTTCACAAGCGCATTCAGCTGATGAGAATGCTCCGGCAGCTTCCGCGAGTAAGGCGCAGCCCTTGCACTCCATCATCACACAACCTGGCCAGAAACAGTTGCTTGCACCCTGCCGTGTTGCAGAGTCCACGCAGCTTGAGCGCACCCAGAAGGACGCGTCGAGAAAGAAGGCGTTCTTCAAGGTGCCCCTTCTCGAAGCAGCCTGGAAACTGAGCACAACACACTGCGGCTAGGCAGCTTCCTTCGCCGATAGACGTGCCGTCCCACCCATTAGGCACTCTCGCAGCTCCGTTGCCCGCTTGCAGCAGCTGCTCCCAAAGAAAAAGGCTCCAGGAGCAACAGCCACTGCTGGGCTGAACCTTCCCCTTGCCTCACGTAGAGCAACGAGAAACTGTCCTCTGCACGCTGGCTTTCCCTTCTCCACCGCACCTACCACCGTGATCGCTGCGTCTCGAAGCATAAACCGAGCATCGTTGTTTCCAGGGGCTACTGGAAGAGAACTAGGCAGCAGCACAAGTAGCCGCAAGTCGAGCTTTCTGTTTCCGACTGCTAAAGTGAATCCGCGAACGAGCGAGTGGCAGGCACGCTTCCTCTTGCAGCCTGTGCGAGTCGCACGGCAGCCCGGTGGTGCTCTGCGCCTTCGTTCTTCTGCCCCTTCGTACCACGTCGCGCTTTCGTTTCGCTGCAGACGAACGGTCGTCTGCTTCTCGCCCAGAGAGCACGGTGCCGGCAGCGAAAGCCTCCAGGCTGCTGCTTCTGCCGAAACACGCCTGGGCTATGCACTTTCCCTCGCAGCGCTAGGTAGCGGCACCTTCCGTCTGCGTGGTAGCCTGAACCTTAAGGGAGAGCTTCTCGGCTGCGTCTCGCCCACAGAACACTTTTAGGTCAGCGAGCTTACCCAGAGCTTGCCCCCGATGCGTGGAAGCTTGTATTTGCACCACATTCCAGGGCTAGGCTTCTTGCCTGTACAGCCTGCACAGCGCCGGCAGAGCGCGGTGCTCTCTGCAGCCTTCTTCTCGCTTCCGAGTACCACCGCGCACCTTCCAGCCCTGCAGAGAGCGAAGATGCGGACAGACGTCCCGCACAGAAGAACGTGCCAGGACGAAAAGATGTTCCCCCTTTCCTCCTCGTCGTCGCCCGGATTGTGGTGCTGTGTTGAAAGTCTTGGCCAGCGAAAGGCGAATCCAGCAAGGGCTTCTCTCTTGACGCATTTGGCCGAGCGAGAGCTCCACGGACGCTTTGGACACTGTAAACCAGCAAGAAAATGATTGCACCTCGAGCTGAGGAAAATCCGTGCACAGAGCACTGTGGATGCGTGCAGTTATACACGCGCTGAAGAGCGGGACAGCTCAAAGCCATCGCTGGGCTTCAGTTCGCCATCCAGAGCACAGAAGGCGAAGAACGCAGCAGCCGGGCAGCGGGCAGGCATTCTAAGGGGCTCAGCGTGCCGGCTTCCAAAGTCCAGCAGAGAGCTGCTTCACAAGCGCATTCAGCTGATGAGAATGCTCCGGCAGCTTCCGAGAGTAAGGCGCAGCCCTTGCACTCCATCATCACACAACCTAGCCAGAAACAGTTGCTTGCACCCTGCCGTGTTGCAGAGTCCACGCAGCTTGAGCGCACCCAGAAGGACGCGTCGAGAAAGAAGGCGTTCTTCAAGGTGCCCCTTCTCGAAGCAGCCTGGAAACTGAGCACAACACACTGCGGCTAGGCAGCTTCCTTCGCCGATAGACGTGCCGTCCCACCCATTAGGCACTCTCGCAGCTCCGTTGCCCGCTTGCAGCAGCTGCTCCCAAAGAAAAAGGCTCCAGGAGCAACAGCCACTGCTGGGCTGAACCTTCCCCTTGCCTCACGTAGAGCAACGAGAAACTGTCCTCTGCACGCTGGCTTTCCCTTCTCCACCGCACCTACCACCGTGATCGCTGCGTCTCGAAGCATAAACCGAGCATCGTTGTTTCCAGGGGCTACTGGAAGAGAACTAGGCAGCAGCACAAGTAGCCGCAAGTCGAGCTTTCTGTTTCCGACTGCTAAAGTGAATCCGCGAACGAGCGAGTGGCAGGCACGCTTCCTCTTGCAGCCTGTGCGAGTCGCACGGCAGCCCGGTGGTGCTCTGCGCCTTCGTTCTTCTGCCCCTTCGTACCACGTCGCGCTTTCGTTTCGCTGCAGACGAACGGTCGTCTGCTTCTCGCCCAGAGAGCACGGTGCCGGCAGCGAAAGCCTCCAGGCTGCTGCTTCTGCCGAAACACGCCTGGGCTATGCACTTTCCCTCGCAGCGCTAGGTAGCGGCACCTTCCGTCTGCGTGGTAGCCTGAACCTTAAGGGAGAGCTTCTCGGCTGCGTCTCGCCCACAGAACACTTTTAGGTCAGCGAGCTTACCCAGAGCTTGCCCCCGATGCGTGGAAGCTTGTATTTGCACCACATTCCAGGGCTAGGCTTCTTGCCTGTACAGCCTGCACAGCGCCGGCAGAGCGCGGTGCTCTCTGCAGCCTTCTTCTCGCTTCCGAGTACCACCGCGCACCTTCCAGCCTTGCAGAGAGCGAAGATGCGGACAGACGTCCCGCACAGAAGAACGTGCCAGGACGAAAAGATGTTCCCCCTTTCCTCCTCGTCGTCGCCCGGATTGTGGTGCTGTGTTGAAAGTCTTGGCCAGCGAAAGGCGAATCCAGCAAGGGCTTCTCTCTTGACGCATTTGGCCGAGCGAGAGCTCCACGGACGCTTTGGACACTGTAAACCAGCAAGAAAATGATTGCACCTCGAGCTGAGGAAAATCCGTGCACAGAGCACTGTGGATGCGTGCAGTTATACACGCGCTGAAGAGCGGGACAGCTCAAAGCCATCGCTGGGCTTCAGTTCGCCATCCAGAGCACAGAAGGCGAAGAACGCAGCAGCCGGGCAGCGGGCAGGCATTCTAAGGGGCTCAGCGTGCCGGCTTCCAAAGTCCAGCAGAGAGCTGCTTCACAAGCGCATTCAGCTGATGAGAATGCTCCGGCAGCTTCCGAGAGTAAGGCGCAGCCCTTGCACTCCATCATCACACAACCTGGCCAGAAACAGTTGCTTGCACCCTGCCGTGTTGCAGAGTCCACGCAGCTTGAGCGCACCCAGAAGGACGCGTCGAGAAAGAAGGCGTTCTTCAAGGTGCCCCTTCTCGAAGCAGCCTGGAAACTGAGCACAACACACTGCGGCTAGGCAGCTTCCTTCGCCGATAGACGTGCCGTCCCACCCATTAGGCACTCTCGCAGCTCCGTTGCCCGCTTGCAGCAGCTGCTCCCAAAGAAAAAGGCTCCAGGAGCAACAGCCACTGCTGGGCTGAACCTTCCCCTTGCCTCACGTAGAGCAACGAGAAACTGTCCTCTGCACGCTGGCTTTCCCTTCTCCACCGCACCTACCACCGTGATCGCTGCGTCTCGAAGCATAAACCGAGCATCGTTGTTTCCAGGGGCTACTGGAAGAGAACTAGGCAGCAGCACAAGTAGCCGCAAGTCGAGCTTTCTGTTTCCGACTGCTAAAGTGAATCCGCGAACGAGCGAGTGGCAGGCACGCTTCCTCTTGCAGCCTGTGCGAGTCGCACGGCAGCCCGGTGGTGCTCTGCGCCTTCGTTCTTCTGCCCCTTCGTACCACGTCGCGCTTTCGTTTCGCTGCAGACGAACGGTCGTCTGCTTCTCGCCCAGAGAGCACGGTGCCGGCAGCGAAAGCCTCCAGGCTGCTGCTTCTGCCGAAACACGCCTGGGCTATGCACTTTCCCTCGCAGCGCTAGGTAGCGGCACCTTCCGTCTGCGTGGTAGCCTGAACCTTAAGGGAGAGCTTCTCGGCTGCGTCTCGCCCACAGAACACTTTTAGGTCAGCGAGCTTACCCAGAGCTTGCCCCCGATGCGTGGAAGCTTGTATTTGCACCACATTCCAGGGCTAGGCTTCTTGCCTGTACAGCCTGCACAGCGCCGGCAGAGCGCGGTGCTCTCTGCAGCCTTCTTCTCGCTTCCGAGTACCACCGCGCACCTTCCAGCCCTGCAGAGAGCGAAGATGCGGACAGACGTCCCGCACAGAAGAACGTGCCAGGACGAAAAGATGTTCCCCCTTTCCTCCTCGTCGTCGCCCGGATTGTGGTGCTGTGTTGAAAGTCTTGGCCAGCGAAAGGCGAATCCAGCAAGGGCTTCTCTCTTGACGCATTTGGCCGAGCGAGAGCTCCACGGACGCTTTGGACACTGTAAACCAGCAAGAAAATGATTGCACTTCGAGCTGAGGAAAATCCGTGCACAGAGCACTGTGGATGCGTGCAGTTATACACGCGCTGAAGAGCGGGACAGCTCAAAGCCATCGCTGGGCTTCAGTTCGCCATCCAGAGCACAGAAGGCGAAGAACGCAGCAGCCGGGCAGCGGGCAGGCATTCTAAGGGGCTCAGCGTGCCGGCTTCCAAAGTCCAGCAGAGAGCTGCTTCACAAGCGCATTCAGCTGATGAGAATGCTCCGGCAGCTTCCGCGAGTAAGGCGCAGCCCTTGCACTCCATCATCACACAACCTGGCCAGAAACAGTTGCTTGCACCCTGCCGTGTTGCAGAGTCCACGCAGCTTGAGCGCACCCAGAAGGACGCGTCGAGAAAGAAGGCGTTCTTCAAGGTGCCCCCTCTCGAAGCAGCCTGGAAACTGAGCACAACACACTGCGGCTAGGCAGCTTCCTTCGCAGATAGACGTGCCGTCCCACCCATTAGGCACTCTCGCAGCTCCGTTGCCCGCTTGCAGCAGCTGCTCCCAAAGAAAAAGGCTCCAGGAGCAACAGCCACTGCTGGGCTGAACCTTCCCCTTGCCTCACGTAGAGCAACGAGAAACTGTCCTCTGCACGCTGGCTTTCCCTTCTCCACCGCACCTACCACCGTGATCGCTGCGTCTCGAAGCATAAACCGAGCATCGTTGTTTCCAGGGGCTACTGGAAGAGAACTAGGCAGCAGCACAAGTAGCCGCAAGTCGAGCTTTCTGTTTCCGACTGCTAAAGTGAATCCGCGAACGAGCGAGTGGCAGGCACGCTTCCTCTTGCAGCCTGTGCGAGTCGCACGGCAGCCCGGTGGTGCTCTGCGCCTTCGTTCTTCTGCCCCTTCGTACCACGTCGCGCTTTCGTTTCGCTGCAGACGAACGGTCGTCTGCTTCTCGCCCAGAGAGCACGGTGCCGGCAGCGAAAGCCTCCAGGCTGCTGCTTCTGCCGAAACACGCCTGGGCTATGCACTTTCCCTCGCAGCGCTAGGTAGCGGCACTTTCCGTCTGCGTGGTAGCCTGAACCTTAAGGGAGAGCTTCTCGGCTGCGTCTCGCCCACAGAACACTTTTAGGTCAGCGAGCTTACCCAGAGCTTGCCCCCGATGCGTGGAAGCTTGTATTTGCACCACATTCCAGGGCTAGGCTTCTTGCCTGTACAGCCTGCACAGCGCCGGCAGAGCGCGGTGCTCTCTGCAGCCTTCTTCTCGCTTCCGAGTACCACCGCGCACCTTCCAGCCTTGCAGAGAGCGAAGATGCGGACAGACGTCCCGCACAGAAGAACGTGCCAGGACGAAAAGATGTTCCCCCTTTCCTCCTCGTCGTCGCCCGGATTGTGGTGCTGTGTTGAAAGTCTTGGCCAGCGAAAGGCGAATCCAGCAAGGGCTTCTCTCTTGACGCATTTGGCCGAGCGAGAGCTCCACGGACGCTTTGGACACTGTAAACCAGCAAGAAAATGATTGCACCTCGAGCTGAGGAAAATCCGTGCACAGAGCACTGTGGATGCGTGCAGTTATACACGCGCTGAAGAGCGGGACAGCTCAAAGCCATCGCTGGGCTTCAGTTCGCCATCCAGAGCACAGAAGGCGAAGAACGCAGCAGCCGGGCAGCGGGCAGGCATTCTAAGGGGCTCAGCGTGCCGGCTTCCAAAGTCCAGCAGAGAGCTGCTTCACAAGCGCATTCAGCTGATGAGAATGCTCCGGCAGCTTCCGAGAGTAAGGCGCAGCCCTTGCACTCCATCATCACACAACCTGGCCAGAAACAGTTGCTTGCACCCTGCCGTGTTGCAGAGTCCACGCAGCTTGAGCGCACCCAGAAGGACGCGTCGAGAAAGAAGGCGTTCTTCAAGGTGCCCCTTCTCGAAGCAGCCTGGAAACTGAGCACAACACACTGCGGCTAGGCAGCTTCCTTCGCCGATAGACGTGCCGTCCCACCCATTAGGCACTCTCGCAGCTCCGTTGCCCGCTTGCAGCAGCTGCTCCCAAAGAAAAAGGCTCCAGGAGCAACAGCCACTGCTGGGCTGAACCTTCCCCTTGCCTCACGTAGAGCAACGAGAAACTGTCCTCTGCACGCTGGCTTTCCCTTCTCCACCGCACCTACCACCGTGATCGCTGCGTCTCGAAGCATAAACCGAGCATCGTTGTTTCCAGGGGCTACTGGAAGAGAACTAGGCAGCAGCACAAGTAGCCGCAAGTCGAGCTTTCTGTTTCCGACTGCTAAAGTGAATCCGCGAACGAGCGAGTGGCAGGCACGCTTCCTCTTGCAGCCTGTGCGAGTCGCACGGCAGCCCGGTGGTGCTCTGCGCCTTCGTTCTTCTGCCCCTTCGTACCACGTCGCGCTTTCGTTTCGCTGCAGACGAACGGTCGTCTGCTTCTCGCCCAGAGAGCACGGTGCCGGCAGCGAAAGCCTCCAGGCTGCTGCTTCTGCCGAAACACGCCTGGGCTATGCACTTTCCCTCGCAGCGCTAGGTAGCGGCACTTTCCGTCTGCGTGGTAGCCTGAACCTTAAGGGAGAGCTTCTCGGCTGCGTCTCGCCCACAGAACACTTTTAGGTCAGCGAGCTTACCCAGAGCTTGCCCCCGATGCGTGGAAGCTTGTATTTGCACCACATTCCAGGGCTAGGCTTCTTGCCTGTACAGCCTGCACAGCGCCGGCAGAGCGCGGTGCTCTCTGCAGCCTTCTTCTCGCTTCCGAGTACCACCGCGCACCTTCCAGCCTTGCAGAGAGCGAAGATGCGGACAGACGTCCCGCACAGAAGAACGTGCCAGGACGAAAAGATGTTCCCCCTTTCCTCCTCGTCGTCGCCCGGATTGTGGTGCTGTGTTGAAAGTCTTGGCCAGCGAAAGGCGAATCCAGCAAGGGCTTCTCTCTTGACGCATTTGGCCGAGCGAGAGCTCCACGGACGCTTTGGACACTGTAAACCAGCAAGAAAATGATTGCACCTCGAGCTGAGGAAAATCCGTGCACAGAGCACTGTGGATGCGTGCAGTTATACACGCGCTGAAGAGCGGGACAGCTCAAAGCCATCGCTGGGCTTCAGTTCGCCATCCAGAGCACAGAAGGCGAAGAACGCAGCAGCCGGGCAGCGGGCAGGCATTCTAAGGGGCTCAGCGTGCCGGCTTCCAAAGTCCAGCAGAGAGCTGCTTCACAAGCGCATTCAGCTGATGAGAATGCTCCGGCAGCTTCCGAGAGTAAGGCGCAGCCCTTGCACTCCATCATCACACAACCTGGCCAGAAACAGTTGCTTGCACCCTGCCGTGTTGCAGAGTCCACGCAGCTTGAGCGCACCCAGAAGGACGCGTCGAGAAAGAAGGCGTTCTTCAAGGTGCCCCTTCTCGAAGCAGCCTGGAAACTGAGCACAACACACTGCGGCTAGGCAGCTTCCTTCGCCGATAGACGTGCCGTCCCACCCATTAGGCACTCTCGCAGCTCCGTTGCCCGCTTGCAGCAGCTGCTCCCAAAGAAAAAGGCTCCAGGAGCAACAGCCACTGCTGGGCTGAACCTTCCCCTTGCCTCACGTAGAGCAACGAGAAACTGTCCTCTGCACGCTGGCTTTCCCTTCTCCACCGCACCTACCACCGTGATCGCTGCGTCTCGAAGCATAAACCGAGCATCGTTGTTTCCAGGGGCTACTGGAAGAGAACTAGGCAGCAGCACAAGTAGCCGCAAGTCGAGCTTTCTGTTTCCGACTGCTAAAGTGAATCCGCGAACGAGCGAGTGGCAGGCACGCTTCCTCTTGCAGCCTGTGCGAGTCGCACGGCAGCCCGGTGGTGCTCTGCGCCTTCGTTCTTCTGCCCCTTCGTACCACGTCGCGCTTTCGTTTCGCTGCAGACGAACGGTCGTCTGCTTCTCGCCCAGAGAGCACGGTGCCGGCAGCGAAAGCCTCCAGGCTGCTGCTTCTGCCGAAACACGCCTGGGCTATGCACTTTCCCTCGCAGCGCTAGGTAGCGGCACCTTCCGTCTGCGTGGTAGCCTGAACCTTAAGGGAGAGCTTCTCGGCTGCGTCTCGCCCACAGAACACTTTTAGGTCAGCGAGCTTACCCAGAGCTTGCCCCCGATGCGTGGAAGCTTGTATTTGCACCACATTCCAGGGCTAGGCTTCTTGCCTGTACAGCCTGCACAGCGCCGGCAGAGCGCGGTGCTCTCTGCAGCCTTCTTCTCGCTTCCGAGTACCACCGCGCACCTTCCAGCCTTGCAGAGAGCGAAGATGCGGACAGACGTCCCGCACAGAAGAACGTGCCAGGACGAAAAGATGTTCCCCCTTTCCTCCTCGTCGTCGCCCGGATTGTGGTGCTGTGTTGAAAGTCTTGGCCAGCGAAAGGCGAATCCAGCAAGGGCTTCTCTCTTGACGCATTTGGCCGAGCGAGAGCTCCACGGACGCTTTGGACACTGTAAACCAGCAAGAAAATGATTGCACCTCGAGCTGAGGAAAATCCGTGCACAGAGCACTGTGGATGCGTGCAGTTATACACGCGCTGAAGAGCGGGACAGCTCAAAGCCATCGCTGGGCTTCAGTTCGCCATCCAGAGCACAGAAGGCGAAGAACGCAGCAGCCGGGCAGCGGGCAGGCATTCTAAGGGGCTCAGCGTGCCGGCTTCCAAAGTCCAGCAGAGAGCTGCTTCACAAGCGCATTCAGCTGATGAGAATGCTCCGGCAGCTTCCGAGAGTAAGGCGCAGCCCTTGCACTCCATCATCACACAACCTAGCCAGAAACAGTTGCTTGCACCCTGCCGTGTTGCAGAGTCCACGCAGCTTGAGCGCACCCAGAAGGACGCGTCGAGAAAGAAGGCGTTCTTCAAGGTGCCCCTTCTCGAAGCAGCCTGGAAACTGAGCACAACACACTGCGGCTAGGCAGCTTCCTTCGCCGATAGACGTGCCGTCCCACCCATTAGGCACTCTCGCAGCTCCGTTGCCCGCTTGCAGCAGCTGCTCCCAAAGAAAAAGGCTCCAGGAGCAACAGCCACTGCTGGGCTGAACCTTCCCCTTGCCTCACGTAGAGCAACGAGAAACTGTCCTCTGCACGCTGGCTTTCCCTTCTCCACCGCACCTACCACCGTGATCGCTGCGTCTCGAAGCATAAACCGAGCATCGTTGTTTCCAGGGGCTACTGGAAGAGAACTAGGCAGCAGCACAAGTAGCCGCAAGTCGAGCTTTCTGTTTCCGACTGCTAAAGTGAATCCGCGAACGAGCGAGTGGCAGGCACGCTTCCTCTTGCAGCCTGTGCGAGTCGCACGGCAGCCCGGTGGTGCTCTGCGCCTTCGTTCTTCTGCCCCTTCGTACCACGTCGCGCTTTCGTTTCGCTGCAGACGAACGGTCGTCTGCTTCTCGCCCAGAGAGCACGGTGCCGGCAGCGAAAGCCTCCAGGCTGCTGCTTCTGCCGAAACACGCCTGGGCTATGCACTTTCCCTCGCAGCGCTAGGTAGCGGCACCTTCCGTCTGCGTGGTAGCCTGAACCTTAAGGGAGAGCTTCTCGGCTGCGTCTCGCCCACAGAACACTTTTAGGTCAGCGAGCTTACCCAGAGCTTGCCCCCGATGCGTGGAAGCTTGTATTTGCACCACATTCCAGGGCTAGGCTTCTTGCCTGTACAGCCTGCACAGCGCCGGCAGAGCGCGGTGCTCTCTGCAGCCTTCTTCTCGCTTCCGAGTACCACCGCGCACCTTCCAGCCTTGCAGAGAGCGAAGATGCGGACAGACGTCCCGCACAGAAGAACGTGCCAGGACGAAAAGATGTTCCCCCTTTCCTCCTCGTCGTCGCCCGGATTGTGGTGCTGTGTTGAAAGTCTTGGCCAGCGAAAGGCGAATCCAGCAAGGGCTTCTCTCTTGACGCATTTGGCCGAGCGAGAGCTCCACGGACGCTTTGGACACTGTAAACCAGCAAGAAAATGATTGCACCTCGAGCTGAGGAAAATCCGTGCACAGAGCACTGTGGATGCGTGCAGTTATACACGCGCTGAAGAGCGGGACAGCTCAAAGCCATCGCTGGGCTTCAGTTCGCCATCCAGAGCACAGAAGGCGAAGAACGCAGCAGCCGGGCAGCGGGCAGGCATTCTAAGGGGCTCAGCGTGCCGGCTTCCAAAGTCCAGCAGAGAGCTGCTTCACAAGCGCATTCAGCTGATGAGAATGCTCCGGCAGCTTCCGCGAGTAAGGCGCAGCCCTTGCACTCCATCATCACACAACCTGGCCAGAAACAGTTGCTTGCACCCTGCCGTGTTGCAGAGTCCACGCAGCTTGAGCGCACCCAGAAGGACGCGTCGAGAAAGAAGGCGTTCTTCAAGGTGCCCCTTCTCGAAGCAGCCTGGAAACTGAGCACAACACACTGCGGCTAGGCAGCTTCCTTCGCCGATAGACGTGCCGTCCCACCCATTAGGCACTCTCGCAGCTCCGTTGCCTGCTTGCAGCAGCTGCTCCCAAAGAAAAAGGCTCCAGGAGCAACAGCCACTGCTGGGCTGAACCTTCCCCTTGCCTCACGTAGAGCAACGAGAAACTGTCCTCTGCACGCTGGCTTTCCCTTCTCCACCGCACCTACCACCGTGATCGCTGCGTCTCGAAGCATAAACCGAGCATCGTTGTTTCCAGGGGCTACTGGAAGAGAACTAGGCAGCAGCACAAGTAGCCGCAAGTCGAGCTTTCTGTTTCCGACTGCTAAAGTGAATCCGCGAACGAGCGAGTGGCAGGCACGCTTCCTCTTGCAGCCTGTGCGAGTCGCACGGCAGCCCGGTGGTGCTCTGCGCCTTCGTTCTTCTGCCCCTTCGTACCACGTCGCGCTTTCGTTTCGCTGCAGACGAACGGTCGTCTGCTTCTCGCCCAGAGAGCACGGTGCCGGCAGCGAAAGCCTCCAGGCTGCTGCTTCTGCCGAAACACGCCTGGGCTATGCACTTTCCCTCGCAGCGCTAGGTAGCGGCACCTTCCGTCTGCGTGGTAGCCTGAACCTTAAGGGAGAGCTTCTCGGCTGCGTCTCGCCCACAGAACACTTTTAGGTCAGCGAGCTTACCCAGAGCTTGCCCCCGATGCGTGGAAGCTTGTATTTGCACCACATTCCAGGGCTAGGCTTCTTGCCTGTACAGCCTGCACAGCGCCGGCAGAGCGCGGTGCTCTCTGCAGCCTTCTTCTCGCTTCCGAGTACCACCGCGCACCTTCCAGCCCTGCAGAGAGCGAAGATGCGGACAGACGTCCCGCACAGAAGAACGTGCCAGGACGAAAAGATGTTCCCCCTTTCCTCCTCGTCGTCGCCCGGATTGTGGTGCTGTGTTGAAAGTCTTGGCCAGCGAAAGGCGAATCCAGCAAGGGCTTCTCTCTTGACGCATTTGGCCGAGCGAGAGCTCCACGGACGCTTTGGACACTGTAAACCAGCAAGAAAATGATTGCACCTCGAGCTGAGGAAAATCCGTGCACAGAGCACTGTGGATGCGTGCAGTTATACACGCGCTGAAGAGCGGGACAGCTCAAAGCCATCGCTGGGCTTCAGTTCGCCATCCAGAGCACAGAAGGCGAAGAACGCAGCAGCCGGGCAGCGGGCAGGCATTCTAAGGGGCTCAGCGTGCCGGCTTCCAAAGTCCAGCAGAGAGCTGCTTCACAAGCGCATTCAGCTGATGAGAATGCTCCGGCAGCTTCCGAGAGTAAGGCGCAGCCCTTGCACTCCATCATCACACAACCTAGCCAGAAACAGTTGCTTGCACCCTGCCGTGTTGCAGAGTCCACGCAGCTTGAGCGCACCCAGAAGGACGCGTCGAGAAAGAAGGCGTTCTTCAAGGTGCCCCTTCTCGAAGCAGCCTGGAAACTGAGCACAACACACTGCGGCTAGGCAGCTTCCTTCGCCGATAGACGTGCCGTCCCACCCATTAGGCACTCTCGCAGCTCCGTTGCCCGCTTGCAGCAGCTGCTCCCAAAGAAAAAGGCTCCAGGAGCAACAGCCACTGCTGGGCTGAACCTTCCCCTTGCCTCACGTAGAGCAACGAGAAACTGTCCTCTGCACGCTGGCTTTCCCTTCTCCACCGCACCTACCACCGTGATCGCTGCGTCTCGAAGCATAAACCGAGCATCGTTGTTTCCAGGGGCTACTGGAAGAGAACTAGGCAGCAGCACAAGTAGCCGCAAGTCGAGCTTTCTGTTTCCGACTGCTAAAGTGAATCCGCGAACGAGCGAGTGGCAGGCACGCTTCCTCTTGCAGCCTGTGCGAGTCGCACGGCAGCCCGGTGGTGCTCTGCGCCTTCGTTCTTCTGCCCCTTCGTACCACGTCGCGCTTTCGTTTCGCTGCAGACGAACGGTCGTCTGCTTCTCGCCCAGAGAGCACGGTGCCGGCAGCGAAAGCCTCCAGGCTGCTGCTTCTGCCGAAACACGCCTGGGCTATGCACTTTCCCTCGCAGCGCTAGGTAGCGGCACCTTCCGTCTGCGTGGTAGCCTGAACCTTAAGGGAGAGCTTCTCGGCTGCGTCTCGCCCACAGAACACTTTTAGGTCAGCGAGCTTACCCAGAGCTTGCCCCCGATGCGTGGAAGCTTGTATTTGCACCACATTCCAGGGCTAGGCTTCTTGCCTGTACAGCCTGCACAGCGCCGGCAGAGCGCGGTGCTCTCTGCAGCCTTCTTCTCGCTTCCGAGTACCACCGCGCACCTTCCAGCCTTGCAGAGAGCGAAGATGCGGACAGACGTCCCGCACAGAAGAACGTGCCAGGACGAAAAGATGTTCCCCCTTTCCTCCTCGTCGTCGCCCGGATTGTGGTGCTGTGTTGAAAGTCTTGGCCAGCGAAAGGCGAATCCAGCAAGGGCTTCTCTCTTGACGCATTTGGCCGAGCGAGAGCTCCACGGACGCTTTGGACACTGTAAACCAGCAAGAAAATGATTGCACCTCGAGCTGAGGAAAATCCGTGCACAGAGCACTGTGGATGCGTGCAGTTATACACGCGCTGAAGAGCGGGACAGCTCAAAGCCATCGCTGGGCTTCAGTTCGCCATCCAGAGCACAGAAGGCGAAGAACGCAGCAGCCGGGCAGCGGGCAGGCATTCTAAGGGGCTCAGCGTGCCGGCTTCCAAAGTCCAGCAGAGAGCTGCTTCACAAGCGCATTCAGCTGATGAGAATGCTCCGGCAGCTTCCGAGAGTAAGGCGCAGCCCTTGCACTCCATCATCACACAACCTGGCCAGAAACAGTTGCTTGCACCCTGCCGTGTTGCAGAGTCCACGCAGCTTGAGCGCACCCAGAAGGACGCGTCGAGAAAGAAGGCGTTCTTCAAGGTGCCCCTTCTCGAAGCAGCCTGGAAACTGAGCACAACACACTGCGGCTAGGCAGCTTCCTTCGCCGATAGACGTGCCGTCCCACCCATTAGGCACTCTCGCAGCTCCGTTGCCCGCTTGCAGCAGCTGCTCCCAAAGAAAAAGGCTCCAGGAGCAACAGCCACTGCTGGGCTGAACCTTCCCCTTGCCTCACGTAGAGCAACGAGAAACTGTCCTCTGCACGCTGGCTTTCCCTTCTCCACCGCACCTACCACCGTGATCGCTGCGTCTCGAAGCATAAACCGAGCATCGTTGTTTCCAGGGGCTACTGGAAGAGAACTAGGCAGCAGCACAAGTAGCCGCAAGTCGAGCTTTCTGTTTCCGACTGCTAAAGTGAATCCGCGAACGAGCGAGTGGCAGGCACGCTTCCTCTTGCAGCCTGTGCGAGTCGCACGGCAGCCCGGTGGTGCTCTGCGCCTTCGTTCTTCTGCCCCTTCGTACCACGTCGCGCTTTCGTTTCGCTGCAGACGAACGGTCGTCTGCTTCTCGCCCAGAGAGCACGGTGCCGGCAGCGAAAGCCTCCAGGCTGCTGCTTCTGCCGAAACACGCCTGGGCTATGCACTTTCCCTCGCAGCGCTAGGTAGCGGCACCTTCCGTCTGCGTGGTAGCCTGAACCTTAAGGGAGAGCTTCTCGGCTGCGTCTCGCCCACAGAACACTTTTAGGTCAGCGAGCTTACCCAGAGCTTGCCCCCGATGCGTGGAAGCTTGTATTTGCACCACATTCCAGGGCTAGGCTTCTTGCCTGTACAGCCTGCACAGCGCCGGCAGAGCGCGGTGCTCTCTGCAGCCTTCTTCTCGCTTCCGAGTACCACCGCGCACCTTCCAGCCCTGCAGAGAGCGAAGATGCGGACAGACGTCCCGCACAGAAGAACGTGCCAGGACGAAAAGATGTTCCCCCTTTCCTCCTCGTCGTCGCCCGGATTGTGGTGCTGTGTTGAAAGTCTTGGCCAGCGAAAGGCGAATCCAGCAAGGGCTTCTCTCTTGACGCATTTGGCCGAGCGAGAGCTCCACGGACGCTTTGGACACTGTAAACCAGCAAGAAAATGATTGCACTTCGAGCTGAGGAAAATCCGTGCACAGAGCACTGTGGATGCGTGCAGTTATACACGCGCTGAAGAGCGGGACAGCTCAAAGCCATCGCTGGGCTTCAGTTCGCCATCCAGAGCACAGAAGGCGAAGAACGCAGCAGCCGGGCAGCGGGCAGGCATTCTAAGGGGCTCAGCGTGCCGGCTTCCAAAGTCCAGCAGAGAGCTGCTTCACAAGCGCATTCAGCTGATGAGAATGCTCCGGCAGCTTCCGCGAGTAAGGCGCAGCCCTTGCACTCCATCATCACACAACCTGGCCAGAAACAGTTGCTTGCACCCTGCCGTGTTGCAGAGTCCACGCAGCTTGAGCGCACCCAGAAGGACGCGTCGAGAAAGAAGGCGTTCTTCAAGGTGCCCCCTCTCGAAGCAGCCTGGAAACTGAGCACAACACACTGCGGCTAGGCAGCTTCCTTCGCAGATAGACGTGCCGTCCCACCCATTAGGCACTCTCGCAGCTCCGTTGCCCGCTTGCAGCAGCTGCTCCCAAAGAAAAAGGCTCCAGGAGCAACAGCCACTGCTGGGCTGAACCTTCCCCTTGCCTCACGTAGAGCAACGAGAAACTGTCCTCTGCACGCTGGCTTTCCCTTCTCCACCGCACCTACCACCGTGATCGCTGCGTCTCGAAGCATAAACCGAGCATCGTTGTTTCCAGGGGCTACTGGAAGAGAACTAGGCAGCAGCACAAGTAGCCGCAAGTCGAGCTTTCTGTTTCCGACTGCTAAAGTGAATCCGCGAACGAGCGAGTGGCAGGCACGCTTCCTCTTGCAGCCTGTGCGAGTCGCACGGCAGCCCGGTGGTGCTCTGCGCCTTCGTTCTTCTGCCCCTTCGTACCACGTCGCGCTTTCGTTTCGCTGCAGACGAACGGTCGTCTGCTTCTCGCCCAGAGAGCACGGTGCCGGCAGCGAAAGCCTCCAGGCTGCTGCTTCTGCCGAAACACGCCTGGGCTATGCACTTTCCCTCGCAGCGCTAGGTAGCGGCACTTTCCGTCTGCGTGGTAGCCTGAACCTTAAGGGAGAGCTTCTCGGCTGCGTCTCGCCCACAGAACACTTTTAGGTCAGCGAGCTTACCCAGAGCTTGCCCCCGATGCGTGGAAGCTTGTATTTGCACCACATTCCAGGGCTAGGCTTCTTGCCTGTACAGCCTGCACAGCGCCGGCAGAGCGCGGTGCTCTCTGCAGCCTTCTTCTCGCTTCCGAGTACCACCGCGCACCTTCCAGCCTTGCAGAGAGCGAAGATGCGGACAGACGTCCCGCACAGAAGAACGTGCCAGGACGAAAAGATGTTCCCCCTTTCCTCCTCGTCGTCGCCCGGATTGTGGTGCTGTGTTGAAAGTCTTGGCCAGCGAAAGGCGAATCCAGCAAGGGCTTCTCTCTTGACGCATTTGGCCGAGCGAGAGCTCCACGGACGCTTTGGACACTGTAAACCAGCAAGAAAATGATTGCACCTCGAGCTGAGGAAAATCCGTGCACAGAGCACTGTGGATGCGTGCAGTTATACACGCGCTGAAGAGCGGGACAGCTCAAAGCCATCGCTGGGCTTCAGTTCGCCATCCAGAGCACAGAAGGCGAAGAACGCAGCAGCCGGGCAGCGGGCAGGCATTCTAAGGGGCTCAGCGTGCCGGCTTCCAAAGTCCAGCAGAGAGCTGCTTCACAAGCGCATTCAGCTGATGAGAATGCTCCGGCAGCTTCCGAGAGTAAGGCGCAGCCCTTGCACTCCATCATCACACAACCTGGCCAGAAACAGTTGCTTGCACCCTGCCGTGTTGCAGAGTCCACGCAGCTTGAGCGCACCCAGAAGGACGCGTCGAGAAAGAAGGCGTTCTTCAAGGTGCCCCTTCTCGAAGCAGCCTGGAAACTGAGCACAACACACTGCGGCTAGGCAGCTTCCTTCGCCGATAGACGTGCCGTCCCACCCATTAGGCACTCTCGCAGCTCCGTTGCCCGCTTGCAGCAGCTGCTCCCAAAGAAAAAGGCTCCAGGAGCAACAGCCACTGCTGGGCTGAACCTTCCCCTTGCCTCACGTAGAGCAACGAGAAACTGTCCTCTGCACGCTGGCTTTCCCTTCTCCACCGCACCTACCACCGTGATCGCTGCGTCTCGAAGCATAAACCGAGCATCGTTGTTTCCAGGGGCTACTGGAAGAGAACTAGGCAGCAGCACAAGTAGCCGCAAGTCGAGCTTTCTGTTTCCGACTGCTAAAGTGAATCCGCGAACGAGCGAGTGGCAGGCACGCTTCCTCTTGCAGCCTGTGCGAGTCGCACGGCAGCCCGGTGGTGCTCTGCGCCTTCGTTCTTCTGCCCCTTCGTACCACGTCGCGCTTTCGTTTCGCTGCAGACGAACGGTCGTCTGCTTCTCGCCCAGAGAGCACGGTGCCGGCAGCGAAAGCCTCCAGGCTGCTGCTTCTGCCGAAACACGCCTGGGCTATGCACTTTCCCTCGCAGCGCTAGGTAGCGGCACTTTCCGTCTGCGTGGTAGCCTGAACCTTAAGGGAGAGCTTCTCGGCTGCGTCTCGCCCACAGAACACTTTTAGGTCAGCGAGCTTACCCAGAGCTTGCCCCCGATGCGTGGAAGCTTGTATTTGCACCACATTCCAGGGCTAGGCTTCTTGCCTGTACAGCCTGCACAGCGCCGGCAGAGCGCGGTGCTCTCTGCAGCCTTCTTCTCGCTTCCGAGTACCACCGCGCACCTTCCAGCCTTGCAGAGAGCGAAGATGCGGACAGACGTCCCGCACAGAAGAACGTGCCAGGACGAAAAGATGTTCCCCCTTTCCTCCTCGTCGTCGCCCGGATTGTGGTGCTGTGTTGAAAGTCTTGGCCAGCGAAAGGCGAATCCAGCAAGGGCTTCTCTCTTGACGCATTTGGCCGAGCGAGAGCTCCACGGACGCTTTGGACACTGTAAACCAGCAAGAAAATGATTGCACCTCGAGCTGAGGAAAATCCGTGCACAGAGCACTGTGGATGCGTGCAGTTATACACGCGCTGAAGAGCGGGACAGCTCAAAGCCATCGCTGGGCTTCAGTTCGCCATCCAGAGCACAGAAGGCGAAGAACGCAGCAGCCGGGCAGCGGGCAGGCATTCTAAGGGGCTCAGCGTGCCGGCTTCCAAAGTCCAGCAGAGAGCTGCTTCACAAGCGCATTCAGCTGATGAGAATGCTCCGGCAGCTTCCGAGAGTAAGGCGCAGCCCTTGCACTCCATCATCACACAACCTGGCCAGAAACAGTTGCTTGCACCCTGCCGTGTTGCAGAGTCCACGCAGCTTGAGCGCACCCAGAAGGACGCGTCGAGAAAGAAGGCGTTCTTCAAGGTGCCCCTTCTCGAAGCAGCCTGGAAACTGAGCACAACACACTGCGGCTAGGCAGCTTCCTTCGCCGATAGACGTGCCGTCCCACCCATTAGGCACTCTCGCAGCTCCGTTGCCCGCTTGCAGCAGCTGCTCCCAAAGAAAAAGGCTCCAGGAGCAACAGCCACTGCTGGGCTGAACCTTCCCCTTGCCTCACGTAGAGCAACGAGAAACTGTCCTCTGCACGCTGGCTTTCCCTTCTCCACCGCACCTACCACCGTGATCGCTGCGTCTCGAAGCATAAACCGAGCATCGTTGTTTCCAGGGGCTACTGGAAGAGAACTAGGCAGCAGCACAAGTAGCCGCAAGTCGAGCTTTCTGTTTCCGACTGCTAAAGTGAATCCGCGAACGAGCGAGTGGCAGGCACGCTTCCTCTTGCAGCCTGTGCGAGTCGCACGGCAGCCCGGTGGTGCTCTGCGCCTTCGTTCTTCTGCCCCTTCGTACCACGTCGCGCTTTCGTTTCGCTGCAGACGAACGGTCGTCTGCTTCTCGCCCAGAGAGCACGGTGCCGGCAGCGAAAGCCTCCAGGCTGCTGCTTCTGCCGAAACACGCCTGGGCTATGCACTTTCCCTCGCAGCGCTAGGTAGCGGCACCTTCCGTCTGCGTGGTAGCCTGAACCTTAAGGGAGAGCTTCTCGGCTGCGTCTCGCCCACAGAACACTTTTAGGTCAGCGAGCTTACCCAGAGCTTGCCCCCGATGCGTGGAAGCTTGTATTTGCACCACATTCCAGGGCTAGGCTTCTTGCCTGTACAGCCTGCACAGCGCCGGCAGAGCGCGGTGCTCTCTGCAGCCTTCTTCTCGCTTCCGAGTACCACCGCGCACCTTCCAGCCCTGCAGAGAGCGAAGATGCGGACAGACGTCCCGCACAGAAGAACGTGCCAGGACGAAAAGATGTTCCCCCTTTCCTCCTCGTCGTCGCCCGGATTGTGGTGCTGTGTTGAAAGTCTTGGCCAGCGAAAGGCGAATCCAGCAAGGGCTTCTCTCTTGACGCATTTGGCCGAGCGAGAGCTCCACGGACGCTTTGGACACTGTAAACCAGCAAGAAAATGATTGCACCTCGAGCTGAGGAAAATCCGTGCACAGAGCACTGTGGATGCGTGCAGTTATACACGCGCTGAAGAGCGGGACAGCTCAAAGCCATCGCTGGGCTTCAGTTCGCCATCCAGAGCACAGAAGGCGAAGAACGCAGCAGCCGGGCAGCGGGCAGGCATTCTAAGGGGCTCAGCGTGCCGGCTTCCAAAGTCCAGCAGAGAGCTGCTTCACAAGCGCATTCAGCTGATGAGAATGCTCCGGCAGCTTCCGCGAGTAAGGCGCAGCCCTTGCACTCCATCATCACACAACCTGGCCAGAAACAGTTGCTTGCACCCTGCCGTGTTGCAGAGTCCACGCAGCTTGAGCGCACCCAGAAGGACGCGTCGAGAAAGAAGGCGTTCTTCAAGGTGCCCCTTCTCGAAGCAGCCTGGAAACTGAGCACAACACACTGCGGCTAGGCAGCTTCCTTCGCCGATAGACGTGCCGTCCCACCCATTAGGCACTCTCGCAGCTCCGTTGCCCGCTTGCAGCAGCTGCTCCCAAAGAAAAAGGCTCCAGGAGCAACAGCCACTGCTGGGCTGAACCTTCCCCTTGCCTCACGTAGAGCAACGAGAAACTGTCCTCTGCACGCTGGCTTTCCCTTCTCCACCGCACCTACCACCGTGATCGCTGCGTCTCGAAGCATAAACCGAGCATCGTTGTTTCCAGGGGCTACTGGAAGAGAACTAGGCAGCAGCACAAGTAGCCGCAAGTCGAGCTTTCTGTTTCCGACTGCTAAAGTGAATCCGCGAACGAGCGAGTGGCAGGCACGCTTCCTCTTGCAGCCTGTGCGAGTCGCACGGCAGCCCGGTGGTGCTCTGCGCCTTCGTTCTTCTGCCCCTTCGTACCACGTCGCGCTTTCGTTTCGCTGCAGACGAACGGTCGTCTGCTTCTCGCCCAGAGAGCACGGTGCCGGCAGCGAAAGCCTCCAGGCTGCTGCTTCTGCCGAAACACGCCTGGGCTATGCACTTTCCCTCGCAGCGCTAGGTAGCGGCACCTTCCGTCTGCGTGGTAGCCTGAACCTTAAGGGAGAGCTTCTCGGCTGCGTCTCGCCCACAGAACACTTTTAGGTCAGCGAGCTTACCCAGAGCTTGCCCCCGATGCGTGGAAGCTTGTATTTGCACCACATTCCAGGGCTAGGCTTCTTGCCTGTACAGCCTGCACAGCGCCGGCAGAGCGCGGTGCTCTCTGCAGCCTTCTTCTCGCTTCCGAGTACCACCGCGCACCTTCCAGCCCTGCAGAGAGCGAAGATGCGGACAGACGTCCCGCACAGAAGAACGTGCCAGGACGAAAAGATGTTCCCCCTTTCCTCCTCGTCGTCGCCCGGATTGTGGTGCTGTGTTGAAAGTCTTGGCCA
Source organism: Aphelocoma coerulescens (assembly GCF_041296385.1). NCBI lineage: Eukaryota > Metazoa > Chordata > Aves > Passeriformes > Corvidae > Aphelocoma > Aphelocoma coerulescens. The sequence continues at coordinate 22,159 of NW_027183622.1, forward strand.
GCGAAAGGCGAATCCAGCAAGGGCTTCTCTCTTGACGCATTTGGCCGAGCGAGAGCTCCACGGACGCTTTGGACACTGTAAACCAGCAAGAAAATGATTGCACCTCGAGCTGAGGAAAATCCGTGCACAGAGCACTGTGGATGCGTGCAGTTATACACGCGCTGAAGAGCGGGACAGCTTAAAGCCATCGCTGGGCTTCAGTTCGCCATCCAGAGCACAGAAGGCGAAGAACGCAGCAGCCGGGCAGCGGGCAGGCATTCTAAGGGGCTCAGCGTGCCGGCTTCCAAAGTCCAGCAGAGAGCTGCTTCACAAGCGCATTCAGCTGATGAGAATGCTCCGGCAGCTTCCGCGAGTAAGGCGCAGCCCTTGCACTCCATCATCACACAACCTGGCCAGAAACAGTTGCTTGCACCCTGCCGTGTTGCAGAGTCCACGCAGCTTGAGCGCACCCAGAAGGACGCGTCGAGAAAGAAGGCGTTCTTCAAGGTGCCCCCTCTCGAAGCAGCCTGGAAACTGAGCACAACACACTGCGGCTAGGCAGCTTCCTTCGCAGATAGACGTGCCGTCCCACCCATTAGGCACTCTCGCAGCTCCGTTGCCCGCTTGCAGCAGCTGCTCCCAAAGAAAAAGGCTCCAGGAGCAACAGCCACTGCTGGGCTGAACCTTCCCCTTGCCTCACGTAGAGCAACGAGAAACTGTCCTCTGCACGCTGGCTTTCCCTTCTCCACCGCACCTACCACCGTGATCGCTGCGTCTCGAAGCATAAACCGAGCATCGTTGTTTCCAGGGGCTACTGGAAGAGAACTAGGCAGCAGCACAAGTAGCCGCAAGTCGAGCTTTCTGTTTCCGACTGCTAAAGTGAATCCGCGAACGAGCGAGTGGCAGGCACGCTTCCTCTTGCAGCCTGTGCGAGTCGCACGGCAGCCCGGTGGTGCTCTGCGCCTTCGTTCTTCTGCCCCTTCGTACCACGTCGCGCTTTCGTTTCGCTGCAGACGAACGGTCGTCTGCTTCTCGCCCAGAGAGCACGGTGCCGGCAGCGAAAGCCTCCAGGCTGCTGCTTCTGCCGAAACACGCCTGGGCTATGCACTTTCCCTCGCAGCGCTAGGTAGCGGCACCTTCCGTCTGCGTGGTAGCCTGAACCTTAAGGGAGAGCTTCTCGGCTGTGTCTCGCCCACAGAACACTTTTAGGTCAGCGAGCTTACCCAGAGCTTGCCCCCGATGCGTGGAAGCTTGTATTTGCACCACATTCCAGGGCTAGGCTTCTTGCCTGTACAGCCTGCACAGCGCCGGCAGAGCGCGGTGCTCTCTGCAGCCTTCTTCTCGCTTCCGAGTACCACCGCGCACCTTCCAGCCTTGCAGAGAGCGAAGATGCGGACAGACGTCCCGCACAGAAGAACGTGCCAGGACGAAAAGATGTTCCCCCTTTCCTCCTCGTCGTCGCCCGGATTGTGGTGCTGTGTTGAAAGTCTTGGCCAGCGAAAGGCGAATCCAGCAAGGGCTTCTCTCTTGACGCATTTGGCCGAGCGAGAGCTCCACGGACGCTTTGGACACTGTAAACCAGCAAGAAAATGATTGCACCTCGAGCTGAGGAAAATCCGTGCACAGAGCACTGTGGATGCGTGCAGTTATACACGCGCTGAAGAGCGGGACAGCTCAAAGCCATCGCTGGGCTTCAGTTCGCCATCCAGAGCACAGAAGGCGAAGAACGCAGCAGCCGGGCAGCGGGCAGGCATTCTAAGGGGCTCAGCGTGCCGGCTTCCAAAGTCCAGCAGAGAGCTGCTTCACAAGCGCATTCAGCTGATGAGAATGCTCCGGCAGCTTCCGAGAGTAAGGCGCAGCCCTTGCACTCCATCATCACACAACCTAGCCAGAAACAGTTGCTTGCACCCTGCCGTGTTGCAGAGTCCACGCAGCTTGAGCGCACCCAGAAGGACGCGTCGAGAAAGAAGGCGTTCTTCAAGGTGCCCCTTCTCGAAGCAGCCTGGAAACTGAGCACAACACACTGCGGCTAGGCAGCTTCCTTCGCCGATAGACGTGCCGTCCCACCCATTAGGCACTCTCGCAGCTCCGTTGCCCGCTTGCAGCAGCTGCTCCCAAAGAAAAAGGCTCCAGGAGCAACAGCCACTGCTGGGCTGAACCTTCCCCTTGCCTCACGTAGAGCAACGAGAAACTGTCCTCTGCACGCTGGCTTTCCCTTCTCCACCGCACCTACCACCGTGATCGCTGCGTCTCGAAGCATAAACCGAGCATCGTTGTTTCCAGGGGCTACTGGAAGAGAACTAGGCAGCAGCACAAGTAGCCGCAAGTCGAGCTTTCTGTTTCCGACTGCTAAAGTGAATCCGCGAACGAGCGAGTGGCAGGCACGCTTCCTCTTGCAGCCTGTGCGAGTCGCACGGCAGCCCGGTGGTGCTCTGCGCCTTCGTTCTTCTGCCCCTTCGTACCACGTCGCGCTTTCGTTTCGCTGCAGACGAACGGTCGTCTGCTTCTCGCCCAGAGAGCACGGTGCCGGCAGCGAAAGCCTCCAGGCTGCTGCTTCTGCCGAAACACGCCTGGGCTATGCACTTTCCCTCGCAGCGCTAGGTAGCGGCACCTTCCGTCTGCGTGGTAGCCTGAACCTTAAGGGAGAGCTTCTCGGCTGCGTCTCGCCCACAGAACACTTTTAGGTCAGCGAGCTTACCCAGAGCTTGCCCCCGATGCGTGGAAGCTTGTATTTGCACCACATTCCAGGGCTAGGCTTCTTGCCTGTACAGCCTGCACAGCGCCGGCAGAGCGCGGTGCTCTCTGCAGCCTTCTTCTCGCTTCCGAGTACCACCGCGCACCTTCCAGCCTTGCAGAGAGCGAAGATGCGGACAGACGTCCCGCACAGAAGAACGTGCCAGGACGAAAAGATGTTCCCCCTTTCCTCCTCGTCGTCGCCCGGATTGTGGTGCTGTGTTGAAAGTCTTGGCCAGCGAAAGGCGAATCCAGCAAGGGCTTCTCTCTTGACGCATTTGGCCGAGCGAGAGCTCCACGGACGCTTTGGACACTGTAAACCAGCAAGAAAATGATTGCACCTCGAGCTGAGGAAAATCCGTGCACAGAGCACTGTGGATGCGTGCAGTTATACACGCGCTGAAGAGCGGGACAGCTCAAAGCCATCGCTGGGCTTCAGTTCGCCATCCAGAGCACAGAAGGCGAAGAACGCAGCAGCCGGGCAGCGGGCAGGCATTCTAAGGGGCTCAGCGTGCCGGCTTCCAAAGTCCAGCAGAGAGCTGCTTCACAAGCGCATTCAGCTGATGAGAATGCTCCGGCAGCTTCCGCGAGTAAGGCGCAGCCCTTGCACTCCATCATCACACAACCTGGCCAGAAACAGTTGCTTGCACCCTGCCGTGTTGCAGAGTCCACGCAGCTTGAGCGCACCCAGAAGGACGCGTCGAGAAAGAAGGCGTTCTTCAAGGTGCCCCTTCTCGAAGCAGCCTGGAAACTGAGCACAACACACTGCGGCTAGGCAGCTTCCTTCGCCGATAGACGTGCCGTCCCACCCATTAGGCACTCTCGCAGCTCCGTTGCCCGCTTGCAGCAGCTGCTCCCAAAGAAAAAGGCTCCAGGAGCAACAGCCACTGCTGGGCTGAACCTTCCCCTTGCCTCACGTAGAGCAACGAGAAACTGTCCTCTGCACGCTGGCTTTCCCTTCTCCACCGCACCTACCACCGTGATCGCTGCGTCTCGAAGCATAAACCGAGCATCGTTGTTTCCAGGGGCTACTGGAAGAGAACTAGGCAGCAGCACAAGTAGCCGCAAGTCGAGCTTTCTGTTTCCGACTGCTAAAGTGAATCCGCGAACGAGCGAGTGGCAGGCACGCTTCCTCTTGCAGCCTGTGCGAGTCGCACGGCAGCCCGGTGGTGCTCTGCGCCTTCGTTCTTCTGCCCCTTCGTACCACGTCGCGCTTTCGTTTCGCTGCAGACGAACGGTCGTCTGCTTCTCGCCCAGAGAGCACGGTGCCGGCAGCGAAAGCCTCCAGGCTGCTGCTTCTGCCGAAACACGCCTGGGCTATGCACTTTCCCTCGCAGCGCTAGGTAGCGGCACCTTCCGTCTGCGTGGTAGCCTGAACCTTAAGGGAGAGCTTCTCGGCTGCGTCTCGCCCACAGAACACTTTTAGGTCAGCGAGCTTACCCAGAGCTTGCCCCCGATGCGTGGAAGCTTGTATTTGCACCACATTCCAGGGCTAGGCTTCTTGCCTGTACAGCCTGCACAGCGCCGGCAGAGCGCGGTGCTCTCTGCAGCCTTCTTCTCGCTTCCGAGTACCACCGCGCACCTTCCAGCCCTGCAGAGAGCGAAGATGCGGATAGACGTCCCGCACAGAAGAACGTGCCAGGACGAAAAGATGTTCCCCCTTTCCTCCTCGTCGTCGCCCGGATTGTGGTGCTGTGTTGAAAGTCTTGGCCAGCGAAAGGCGAATCCAGCAAGGGCTTCTCTCTTGACGCATTTGGCCGAGCGAGAGCTCCACGGACGCTTTGGACACTGTAAACCAGCAAGAAAATGATTGCACCTCGAGCTGAGGAAAATCCGTGCACAGAGCACTGTGGATGCGTGCAGTTATACACGCGCTGAAGAGCGGGACAGCTCAAAGCCATCGCTGGGCTTCAGTTCGCCATCCAGAGCACAGAAGGCGAAGAACGCAGCAGCCGGGCAGCGGGCAGGCATTCTAAGGGGCTCAGCGTGCCGGCTTCCAAAGTCCAGCAGAGAGCTGCTTCACAAGCGCATTCAGCTGATGAGAATGCTCCGGCAGCTTCCGCGAGTAAGGCGCAGCCCTTGCACTCCATCATCACACAACCTGGCCAGAAACAGTTGCTTGCACCCTGCCGTGTTGCAGAGTCCACGCAGCTTGAGCGCACCCAGAAGGACGCGTCGAGAAAGAAGGCGTTCTTCAAGGTGCCCCCTCTCGAAGCAGCCTGGAAACTGAGCACAACACACTGCGGCTAGGCAGCTTCCTTCGCAGATAGACGTGCCGTCCCACCCATTAGGCACTCTCGCAGCTCCGTTGCCCGCTTGCAGCAGCTGCTCCCAAAGAAAAAGGCTCCAGGAGCAACAGCCACTGCTGGGCTGAACCTTCCCCTTGCCTCACGTAGAGCAACGAGAAACTGTCCTCTGCACGCTGGCTTTCCCTTCTCCACCGCACCTACCACCGTGATCGCTGCGTCTCGAAGCATAAACCGAGCATCGTTGTTTCCAGGGGCTACTGGAAGAGAACTAGGCAGCAGCACAAGTAGCCGCAAGTCGAGCTTTCTGTTTCCGACTGCTAAAGTGAATCCGCGAACGAGCGAGTGGCAGGCACGCTTCCTCTTGCAGCCTGTGCGAGTCGCACGGCAGCCCGGTGGTGCTCTGCGCCTTCGTTCTTCTGCCCCTTCGTACCACGTCGCGCTTTCGTTTCGCTGCAGACGAACGGTCGTCTGCTTCTCGCCCAGAGAGCACGGTGCCGGCAGCGAAAGCCTCCAGGCTGCTGCTTCTGCCGAAACACGCCTGGGCTATGCACTTTCCCTCGCAGCGCTAGGTAGCGGCACCTTCCGTCTGCGTGGTAGCCTGAACCTTAAGGGAGAGCTTCTCGGCTGCGTCTCGCCCACAGAACACTTTTAGGTCAGCGAGCTTACCCAGAGCTTGCCCCCGATGCGTGGAAGCTTGTATTTGCACCACATTCCAGGGCTAGGCTTCTTGCCTGTACAGCCTGCACAGCGCCGGCAGAGCGCGGTGCTCTCTGCAGCCTTCTTCTCGCTTCCGAGTACCACCGCGCACCTTCCAGCCTTGCAGAGAGCGAAGATGCGGACAGACGTCCCGCACAGAAGAACGTGCCAGGACGAAAAGATGTTCCCCCTTTCCTCCTCGTCGTCGCCCGGATTGTGGTGCTGTGTTGAAAGTCTTGGCCAGCGAAAGGCGAATCCAGCAAGGGCTTCTCTCTTGACGCATTTGGCCGAGCGAGAGCTCCACGGACGCTTTGGACACTGTAAACCAGCAAGAAAATGATTGCACCTCGAGCTGAGGAAAATCCGTGCACAGAGCACTGTGGATGCGTGCAGTTATACACGCGCTGAAGAGCGGGACAGCTCAAAGCCATCGCTGGGCTTCAGTTCGCCATCCAGAGCACAGAAGGCGAAGAACGCAGCAGCCGGGCAGCGGGCAGGCATTCTAAGGGGCTCAGCGTGCCGGCTTCCAAAGTCCAGCAGAGAGCTGCTTCACAAGCGCATTCAGCTGATGAGAATGCTCCGGCAGCTTCCGAGAGTAAGGCGCAGCCCTTGCACTCCATCATCACACAACCTGGCCAGAAACAGTTGCTTGCACCCTGCCGTGTTGCAGAGTCCACGCAGCTTGAGCGCACCCAGAAGGACGCGTCGAGAAAGAAGGCGTTCTTCAAGGTGCCCCTTCTCGAAGCAGCCTGGAAACTGAGCACAACACACTGCGGCTAGGCAGCTTCCTTCGCCGATAGACGTGCCGTCCCACCCATTAGGCACTCTCGCAGCTCCGTTGCCCGCTTGCAGCAGCTGCTCCCAAAGAAAAAGGCTCCAGGAGCAACAGCCACTGCTGGGCTGAACCTTCCCCTTGCCTCACGTAGAGCAACGAGAAACTGTCCTCTGCACGCTGGCTTTCCCTTCTCCACCGCACCTACCACCGTGATCGCTGCGTCTCGAAGCATAAACCGAGCATCGTTGTTTCCAGGGGCTACTGGAAGAGAACTAGGCAGCAGCACAAGTAGCCGCAAGTCGAGCTTTCTGTTTCCGACTGCTAAAGTGAATCCGCGAACGAGCGAGTGGCAGGCACGCTTCCTCTTGCAGCCTGTGCGAGTCGCACGGCAGCCCGGTGGTGCTCTGCGCCTTCGTTCTTCTGCCCCTTCGTACCACGTCGCGCTTTCGTTTCGCTGCAGACGAACGGTCGTCTGCTTCTCGCCCAGAGAGCACGGTGCCGGCAGCGAAAGCCTCCAGGCTGCTGCTTCTGCCGAAACACGCCTGGGCTATGCACTTTCCCTCGCAGCGCTAGGTAGCGGCACCTTCCGTCTGCGTGGTAGCCTGAACCTTAAGGGAGAGCTTCTCGGCTGCGTCTCGCCCACAGAACACTTTTAGGTCAGCGAGCTTACCCAGAGCTTGCCCCCGATGCGTGGAAGCTTGTATTTGCACCACATTCCAGGGCTAGGCTTCTTGCCTGTACAGCCTGCACAGCGCCGGCAGAGCGCGGTGCTCTCTGCAGCCTTCTTCTCGCTTCCGAGTACCACCGCGCACCTTCCAGCCCTGCAGAGAGCGAAGATGCGGACAGACGTCCCGCACAGAAGAACGTGCCAGGACGAAAAGATGTTCCCCCTTTCCTCCTCGTCGTCGCCCGGATTGTGGTGCTGTGTTGAAAGTCTTGGCCAGCGAAAGGCGAATCCAGCAAGGGCTTCTCTCTTGACGCATTTGGCCGAGCGAGAGCTCCACGGACGCTTTGGACACTGTAAACCAGCAAGAAAATGATTGCACCTCGAGCTGAGGAAAATCCGTGCACAGAGCACTGTGGATGCGTGCAGTTATACACGCGCTGAAGAGCGGGACAGCTCAAAGCCATCGCTGGGCTTCAGTTCGCCATCCAGAGCACAGAAGGCGAAGAACGCAGCAGCCGGGCAGCGGGCAGGCATTCTAAGGGGCTCAGCGTGCCGGCTTCCAAAGTCCAGCAGAGAGCTGCTTCACAAGCGCATTCAGCTGATGAGAATGCTCCGGCAGCTTCCGCGAGTAAGGCGCAGCCCTTGCACTCCATCATCACACAACCTGGCCAGAAACAGTTGCTTGCACCCTGCCGTGTTGCAGAGTCCACGCAGCTTGAGCGCACCCAGAAGGACGCGTCGAGAAAGAAGGCGTTCTTCAAGGTGCCCCTTCTCGAAGCAGCCTGGAAACTGAGCACAACACACTGCGGCTAGGCAGCTTCCTTCGCCGATAGACGTGCCGTCCCACCCATTAGGCACTCTCGCAGCTCCGTTGCCCGCTTGCAGCAGCTGCTCCCAAAGAAAAAGGCTCCAGGAGCAACAGCCACTGCTGGGCTGAACCTTCCCCTTGCCTCACGTAGAGCAACGAGAAACTGTCCTCTGCACGCTGGCTTTCCCTTCTCCACCGCACCTACCACCGTGATCGCTGCGTCTCGAAGCATAAACCGAGCATCGTTGTTTCCAGGGGCTACTGGAAGAGAACTAGGCAGCAGCACAAGTAGCCGCAAGTCGAGCTTTCTGTTTCCGACTGCTAAAGTGAATCCGCGAACGAGCGAGTGGCAGGCACGCTTCCTCTTGCAGCCTGTGCGAGTCGCACGGCAGCCCGGTGGTGCTCTGCGCCTTCGTTCTTCTGCCCCTTCGTACCACGTCGCGCTTTCGTTTCGCTGCAGACGAACGGTCGTCTGCTTCTCGCCCAGAGAGCACGGTGCCGGCAGCGAAAGCCTCCAGGCTGCTGCTTCTGCCGAAACACGCCTGGGCTATGCACTTTCCCTCGCAGCGCTAGGTAGCGGCACTTTCCGTCTGCGTGGTAGCCTGAACCTTAAGGGAGAGCTTCTCGGCTGCGTCTCGCCCACAGAACACTTTTAGGTCAGCGAGCTTACCCAGAGCTTGCCCCCGATGCGTGGAAGCTTGTATTTGCACCACATTCCAGGGCTAGGCTTCTTGCCTGTACAGCCTGCACAGCGCCGGCAGAGCGCGGTGCTCTCTGCAGCCTTCTTCTCGCTTCCGAGTACCACCGCGCACCTTCCAGCCTTGCAGAGAGCGAAGATGCGGACAGACGTCCCGCACAGAAGAACGTGCCAGGACGAAAAGATGTTCCCCCTTTCCTCCTCGTCGTCGCCCGGATTGTGGTGCTGTGTTGAAAGTCTTGGCCAGCGAAAGGCGAATCCAGCAAGGGCTTCTCTCTTGACGCATTTGGCCGAGCGAGAGCTCCACGGACGCTTTGGACACTGTAAACCAGCAAGAAAATGATTGCACCTCGAGCTGAGGAAAATCCGTGCACAGAGCACTGTGGATGCGTGCAGTTATACACGCGCTGAAGAGCGGGACAGCTCAAAGCCATCGCTGGGCTTCAGTTCGCCATCCAGAGCACAGAAGGCGAAGAACGCAGCAGCCGGGCAGCGGGCAGGCATTCTAAGGGGCTCAGCGTGCCGGCTTCCAAAGTCCAGCAGAGAGCTGCTTCACAAGCGCATTCAGCTGATGAGAATGCTCCGGCAGCTTCCGAGAGTAAGGCGCAGCCCTTGCACTCCATCATCACACAACCTGGCCAGAAACAGTTGCTTGCACCCTGCCGTGTTGCAGAGTCCACGCAGCTTGAGCGCACCCAGAAGGACGCGTCGAGAAAGAAGGCGTTCTTCAAGGTGCCCCTTCTCGAAGCAGCCTGGAAACTGAGCACAACACACTGCGGCTAGGCAGCTTCCTTCGCCGATAGACGTGCCGTCCCACCCATTAGGCACTCTCGCAGCTCCGTTGCCCGCTTGCAGCAGCTGCTCCCAAAGAAAAAGGCTCCAGGAGCAACAGCCACTGCTGGGCTGAACCTTCCCCTTGCCTCACGTAGAGCAACGAGAAACTGTCCTCTGCACGCTGGCTTTCCCTTCTCCACCGCACCTACCACCGTGATCGCTGCGTCTCGAAGCATAAACCGAGCATCGTTGTTTCCAGGGGCTACTGGAAGAGAACTAGGCAGCAGCACAAGTAGCCGCAAGTCGAGCTTTCTGTTTCCGACTGCTAAAGTGAATCCGCGAACGAGCGAGTGGCAGGCACGCTTCCTCTTGCAGCCTGTGCGAGTCGCACGGCAGCCCGGTGGTGCTCTGCGCCTTCGTTCTTCTGCCCCTTCGTACCACGTCGCGCTTTCGTTTCGCTGCAGACGAACGGTCGTCTGCTTCTCGCCCAGAGAGCACGGTGCCGGCAGCGAAAGCCTCCAGGCTGCTGCTTCTGCCGAAACACGCCTGGGCTATGCACTTTCCCTCGCAGCGCTAGGTAGCGGCACCTTCCGTCTGCGTGGTAGCCTGAACCTTAAGGGAGAGCTTCTCGGCTGCGTCTCGCCCACAGAACACTTTTAGGTCAGCGAGCTTACCCAGAGCTTGCCCCCGATGCGTGGAAGCTTGTATTTGCACCACATTCCAGGGCTAGGCTTCTTGCCTGTACAGCCTGCACAGCGCCGGCAGAGCGCGGTGCTCTCTGCAGCCTTCTTCTCGCTTCCGAGTACCACCGCGCACCTTCCAGCCTTGCAGAGAGCGAAGATGCGGACAGACGTCCCGCACAGAAGAACGTGCCAGGACGAAAAGATGTTCCCCCTTTCCTCCTCGTCGTCGCCCGGATTGTGGTGCTGTGTTGAAAGTCTTGGCCAGCGAAAGGCGAATCCAGCAAGGGCTTCTCTCTTGACGCATTTGGCCGAGCGAGAGCTCCACGGACGCTTTGGACACTGTAAACCAGCAAGAAAATGATTGCACCTCGAGCTGAGGAAAATCCGTGCACAGAGCACTGTGGATGCGTGCAGTTATACACGCGCTGAAGAGCGGGACAGCTCAAAGCCATCGCTGGGCTTCAGTTCGCCATCCAGAGCACAGAAGGCGAAGAACGCAGCAGCCGGGCAGCGGGCAGGCATTCTAAGGGGCTCAGCGTGCCGGCTTCCAAAGTCCAGCAGAGAGCTGCTTCACAAGCGCATTCAGCTGATGAGAATGCTCCGGCAGCTTCCGCGAGTAAGGCGCAGCCCTTGCACTCCATCATCACACAACCTGGCCAGAAACAGTTGCTTGCACCCTGCCGTGTTGCAGAGTCCACGCAGCTTGAGCGCACCCAGAAGGACGCGTCGAGAAAGAAGGCGTTCTTCAAGGTGCCCCTTCTCGAAGCAGCCTGGAAACTGAGCACAACACACTGCGGCTAGGCAGCTTCCTTCGCCGATAGACGTGCCGTCCCACCCATTAGGCACTCTCGCAGCTCCGTTGCCCGCTTGCAGCAGCTGCTCCCAAAGAAAAAGGCTCCAGGAGCAACAGCCACTGCTGGGCTGAACCTTCCCCTTGCCTCACGTAGAGCAACGAGAAACTGTCCTCTGCACGCTGGCTTTCCCTTCTCCACCGCACCTACCACCGTGATCGCTGCGTCTCGAAGCATAAACCGAGCATCGTTGTTTCCAGGGGCTACTGGAAGAGAACTAGGCAGCAGCACAAGTAGCCGCAAGTCGAGCTTTCTGTTTCCGACTGCTAAAGTGAATCCGCGAACGAGCGAGTGGCAGGCACGCTTCCTCTTGCAGCCTGTGCGAGTCGCACGGCAGCCCGGTGGTGCTCTGCGCCTTCGTTCTTCTGCCCCTTCGTACCACGTCGCGCTTTCGTTTCGCTGCAGACGAACGGTCGTCTGCTTCTCGCCCAGAGAGCACGGTGCCGGCAGCGAAAGCCTCCAGGCTGCTGCTTCTGCCGAAACACGCCTGGGCTATGCACTTTCCCTCGCAGCGCTAGGTAGCGGCACCTTCCGTCTGCGTGGTAGCCTGAACCTTAAGGGAGAGCTTCTCGGCTGCGTCTCGCCCACAGAACACTTTTAGGTCAGCGAGCTTACCCAGAGCTTGCCCCCGATGCGTGGAAGCTTGTATTTGCACCACATTCCAGGGCTAGGCTTCTTGCCTGTACAGCCTGCACAGCGCCGGCAGAGCGCGGTGCTCTCTGCAGCCTTCTTCTCGCTTCCGAGTACCACCGCGCACCTTCCAGCCTTGCAGAGAGCGAAGATGCGGACAGACGTCCCGCACAGAAGAACGTGCCAGGACGAAAAGATGTTCCCCCTTTCCTCCTCGTCGTCGCCCGGATTGTGGTGCTGTGTTGAAAGTCTTGGCCAGCGAAAGGCGAATCCAGCAAGGGCTTCTCTCTTGACGCATTTGGCCGAGCGAGAGCTCCACGGACGCTTTGGACACTGTAAACCAGCAAGAAAATGATTGCACCTCGAGCTGAGGAAAATCCGTGCACAGAGCACTGTGGATGCGTGCAGTTATACACGCGCTGAAGAGCGGGACAGCTCAAAGCCATCGCTGGGCTTCAGTTCGCCATCCAGAGCACAGAAGGCGAAGAACGCAGCAGCCGGGCAGCGGGCAGGCATTCTAAGGGGCTCAGCGTGCCGGCTTCCAAAGTCCAGCAGAGAGCTGCTTCACAAGCGCATTCAGCTGATGAGAATGCTCCGGCAGCTTCCGCGAGTAAGGCGCAGCCCTTGCACTCCATCATCACACAACCTGGCCAGAAACAGTTGCTTGCACCCTGCCGTGTTGCAGAGTCCACGCAGCTTGAGCGCACCCAGAAGGACGCGTCGAGAAAGAAGGCGTTCTTCAAGGTGCCCCTTCTCGAAGCAGCCTGGAAACTGAGCACAACACACTGCGGCTAGGCAGCTTCCTTCGCCGATAGACGTGCCGTCCCACCCATTAGGCACTCTCGCAGCTCCGTTGCCCGCTTGCAGCAGCTGCTCCCAAAGAAAAAGGCTCCAGGAGCAACAGCCACTGCTGGGCTGAACCTTCCCCTTGCCTCACGTAGAGCAACGAGAAACTGTCCTCTGCACGCTGGCTTTCCCTTCTCCACCGCACCTACCACCGTGATCGCTGCGTCTCGAAGCATAAACCGAGCATCGTTGTTTCCAGGGGCTACTGGAAGAGAACTAGGCAGCAGCACAAGTAGCCGCAAGTCGAGCTTTCTGTTTCCGACTGCTAAAGTGAATCCGCGAACGAGCGAGTGGCAGGCACGCTTCCTCTTGCAGCCTGTGCGAGTCGCACGGCAGCCCGGTGGTGCTCTGCGCCTTCGTTCTTCTGCCCCTTCGTACCACGTCGCGCTTTCGTTTCGCTGCAGACGAACGGTCGTCTGCTTCTCGCCCAGAGAGCACGGTGCCGGCAGCGAAAGCCTCCAGGCTGCTGCTTCTGCCGAAACACGCCTGGGCTATGCACTTTCCCTCGCAGCGCTAGGTAGCGGCACCTTCCGTCTGCGTGGTAGCCTGAACCTTAAGGGAGAGCTTCTCGGCTGCGTCTCGCCCACAGAACACTTTTAGGTCAGCGAGCTTACCCAGAGCTTGCCCCCGATGCGTGGAAGCTTGTATTTGCACCACATTCCAGGGCTAGGCTTCTTGCCTGTACAGCCTGCACAGCGCCGGCAGAGCGCGGTGCTCTCTGCAGCCTTCTTCTCGCTTCCGAGTACCACCGCGCACCTTCCAGCCCTGCAGAGAGCGAAGATGCGGACAGACGTCCCTCACAGAAGAACGTGCCAGGACGAAAAGATGTTCCCCCTTTCCTCCTCGTCGTCGCCCGGATTGTGGTGCTGTGTTGAAAGTCTTGGCCAGCGAAAGGCGAATCCAGCAAGGGCTTCTCTCTTGACGCATTTGGCCGAGCGAGAGCTCCACGGACGCTTTGGACACTGTAAACCAGCAAGAAAATGATTGCACCTCGAGCTGAGGAAAATCCGTGCACAGAGCACTGTGGATGCGTGCAGTTATACACGCGCTGAAGAGCGGGACAGCTCAAAGCCATCGCTGGGCTTCAGTTCGCCATCCAGAGCACAGAAGGCGAAGAACGCAGCAGCCGGGCAGCGGGCAGGCATTCTAAGGGGCTCAGCGTGCCGGCTTCCAAAGTCCAGCAGAGAGCTGCTTCACAAGCGCATTCAGCTGATGAGAATGCTCCGGCAGCTTCCGCGAGTAAGGCGCAGCCCTTGCACTCCATCATCACACAACCTGGCCAGAAACAGTTGCTTGCACCCTGCCGTGTTGCAGAGTCCACGCAGCTTGAGCGCACCCAGAAGGACGCGTCGAGAAAGAAGGCGTTCTTCAAGGTGCCCCTTCTCGAAGCAGCCTGGAAACTGAGCACAACACACTGCGGCTAGGCAGCTTCCTTCGCCGATAGACGTGCCGTCCCACCCATTAGGCACTCTCGCAGCTCCGTTGCCCGCTTGCAGCAGCTGCTCCCAAAGAAAAAGGCTCCAGGAGCAACAGCCACTGCTGGGCTGAACCTTCCCCTTGCCTCACGTAGAGCAACGAGAAACTGTCCTCTGCACGCTGGCTTTCCCTTCTCCACCGCACCTACCACCGTGATCGCTGCGTCTCGAAGCATAAACCGAGCATCGTTGTTTCCAGGGGCTACTGGAAGAGAACTAGGCAGCAGCACAAGTAGCCGCAAGTCGAGCTTTCTGTTTCCGACTGCTAAAGTGAATCCGCGAACGAGCGAGTGGCAGGCACGCTTCCTCTTGCAGCCTGTGCGAGTCGCACGGCAGCCCGGTGGTGCTCTGCGCCTTCGTTCTTCTGCCCCTTCGTACCACGTCGCGCTTTCGTTTCGCTGCAGACGAACGGTCGTCTGCTTCTCGCCCAGAGAGCACGGTGCCGGCAGCGAAAGCCTCCAGGCTGCTGCTTCTGCCGAAACACGCCTGGGCTATGCACTTTCCCTCGCAGCGCTAGGTAGCGGCACCTTCCGTCTGCGTGGTAGCCTGAACCTTAAGGGAGAGCTTCTCGGCTGCGTCTCGCCCACAGAACACTTTTAGGTCAGCGAGCTTACCCAGAGCTTGCCCCCGATGCGTGGAAGCTTGTATTTGCACCACATTCCAGGGCTAGGCTTCTTGCCTGTACAGCCTGCACAGCGCCGGCAGAGCGCGGTGCTCTCTGCAGCCTTCTTCTCGCTTCCGAGTACCACCGCGCACCTTCCAGCCCTGCAGAGAGCGAAGATGCGGACAGACGTCCCGCACAGAAGAACGTGCCAGGACGAAAAGATGTTCCCCCTTTCCTCCTCGTCGTCGCCCGGATTGTGGTGCTGTGTTGAAAGTCTTGGCCAGCGAAAGGCGAATCCAGCAAGGGCTTCTCTCTTGACGCATTTGGCCGAGCGAGAGCTCCACGGACGCTTTGGACACTGTAAACCAGCAAGAAAATGATTGCACTTCGAGCTGAGGAAAATCCGTGCACAGAGCACTGTGGATGCGTGCAGTTATACACGCGCTGAAGAGCGGGACAGCTCAAAGCCATCGCTGGGCTTCAGTTCGCCATCCAGAGCACAGAAGGCGAAGAACGCAGCAGCCGGGCAGCGGGCAGGCATTCTAAGGGGCTCAGCGTGCCGGCTTCCAAAGTCCAGCAGAGAGCTGCTTCACAAGCGCATTCAGCTGATGAGAATGCTCCGGCAGCTTCCGCGAGTAAGGCGCAGCCCTTGCACTCCATCATCACACAACCTGGCCAGAAACAGTTGCTTGCACCCTGCCGTGTTGCAGAGTCCACGCAGCTTGAGCGCACCCAGAAGGACGCGTCGAGAAAGAAGGCGTTCTTCAAGGTGCCCCCTCTCGAAGCAGCCTGGAAACTGAGCACAACACACTGCGGCTAGGCAGCTTCCTTCGCAGATAGACGTGCCGTCCCACCCATTAGGCACTCTCGCAGCTCCGTTGCCCGCTTGCAGCAGCTGCTCCCAAAGAAAAAGGCTCCAGGAGCAACAGCCACTGCTGGGCTGAACCTTCCCCTTGCCTCACGTAGAGCAACGAGAAACTGTCCTCTGCACGCTGGCTTTCCCTTCTCCACCGCACCTACCACCGTGATCGCTGCGTCTCGAAGCATAAACCGAGCATCGTTGTTTCCAGGGGCTACTGGAAGAGAACTAGGCAGCAGCACAAGTAGCCGCAAGTCGAGCTTTCTGTTTCCGACTGCTAAAGTGAATCCGCGAACGAGCGAGTGGCAGGCACGCTTCCTCTTGCAGCCTGTGCGAGTCGCACGGCAGCCCGGTGGTGCTCTGCGCCTTCGTTCTTCTGCCCCTTCGTACCACGTCGCGCTTTCGTTTCGCTGCAGACGAACGGTCGTCTGCTTCTCGCCCAGAGAGCACGGTGCCGGCAGCGAAAGCCTCCAGGCTGCTGCTTCTGCCGAAACACGCCTGGGCTATGCACTTTCCCTCGCAGCGCTAGGTAGCGGCACTTTCCGTCTGCGTGGTAGCCTGAACCTTAAGGGAGAGCTTCTCGGCTGCGTCTCGCCCACAGAACACTTTTAGGTCAGCGAGCTTACCCAGAGCTTGCCCCCGATGCGTGGAAGCTTGTATTTGCACCACATTCCAGGGCTAGGCTTCTTGCCTGTACAGCCTGCACAGCGCCGGCAGAGCGCGGTGCTCTCTGCAGCCTTCTTCTCGCTTCCGAGTACCACCGCGCACCTTCCAGCCTTGCAGAGAGCGAAGATGCGGACAGACGTCCCGCACAGAAGAACGTGCCAGGACGAAAAGATGTTCCCCCTTTCCTCCTCGTCGTCGCCCGGATTGTGGTGCTGTGTTGAAAGTCTTGGCCAGCGAAAGGCGAATCCAGCAAGGGCTTCTCTCTTGACGCATTTGGCCGAGCGAGAGCTCCACGGACGCTTTGGACACTGTAAACCAGCAAGAAAATGATTGCACCTCGAGCTGAGGAAAATCCGTGCACAGAGCACTGTGGATGCGTGCAGTTATACACGCGCTGAAGAGCGGGACAGCTCAAAGCCATCGCTGGGCTTCAGTTCGCCATCCAGAGCACAGAAGGCGAAGAACGCAGCAGCCGGGCAGCGGGCAGGCATTCTAAGGGGCTCAGCGTGCCGGCTTCCAAAGTCCAGCAGAGAGCTGCTTCACAAGCGCATTCAGCTGATGAGAATGCTCCGGCAGCTTCCGCGAGTAAGGCGCAGCCCTTGCACTCCATCATCACACAACCTGGCCAGAAACAGTTGCTTGCACCCTGCCGTGTTGCAGAGTCCACGCAGCTTGAGCGCACCCAGAAGGACGCGTCGAGAAAGAAGGCGTTCTTCAAGGTGCCCCTTCTCGAAGCAGCCTGGAAACTGAGCACAACACACTGCGGCTAGGCAGCTTCCTTCGCCGATAGACGTGCCGTCCCACCCATTAGGCACTCTCGCAGCTCCGTTGCCCGCTTGCAGCAGCTGCTCCCAAAGAAAAAGGCTCCAGGAGCAACAGCCACTGCTGGGCTGAACCTTCCCCTTGCCTCACGTAGAGCAACGAGAAACTGTCCTCTGCACGCTGGCTTTCCCTTCTCCACCGCACCTACCACCGTGATCGCTGCGTCTCGAAGCATAAACCGAGCATCGTTGTTTCCAGGGGCTACTGGAAGAGAACTAGGCAGCAGCACAAGTAGCCGCAAGTCGAGCTTTCTGTTTCCGACTGCTAAAGTGAATCCGCGAACGAGCGAGTGGCAGGCACGCTTCCTCTTGCAGCCTGTGCGAGTCGCACGGCAGCCCGGTGGTGCTCTGCGCCTTCGTTCTTCTGCCCCTTCGTACCACGTCGCGCTTTCGTTTCGCTGCAGACGAACGGTCGTCTGCTTCTCGCCCAGAGAGCACGGTGCCGGCAGCGAAAGCCTCCAGGCTGCTGCTTCTGCCGAAACACGCCTGGGCTATGCACTTTCCCTCGCAGCGCTAGGTAGCGGCACTTTCCGTCTGCGTGGTAGCCTGAACCTTAAGGGAGAGCTTCTCGGCTGCGTCTCGCCCACAGAACACTTTTAGGTCAGCGAGCTTACCCAGAGCTTGCCCCCGATGCGTGGAAGCTTGTATTTGCACCACATTCCAGGGCTAGGCTTCTTGCCTGTACAGCCTGCACAGCGCCGGCAGAGCGCGGTGCTCTCTGCAGCCTTCTTCTCGCTTCCGAGTACCACCGCGCACCTTCCAGCCTTGCAGAGAGCGAAGATGCGGACAGACGTCCCGCACAGAAGAACGTGCCAGGACGAAAAGATGTTCCCCCTTTCCTCCTCGTCGTCGCCCGGATTGTGGTGCTGTGTTGAAAGTCTTGGCCAGCGAAAGGCGAATCCAGCAAGGGCTTCTCTCTTGACGCATTTGGCCGAGCGAGAGCTCCACGGACGCTTTGGACACTGTAAACCAGCAAGAAAATGATTGCACCTCGAGCTGAGGAAAATCCGTGCACAGAGCACTGTGGATGCGTGCAGTTATACACGCGCTGAAGAGCGGGACAGCTCAAAGCCATCGCTGGGCTTCAGTTCGCCATCCAGAGCACAGAAGGCGAAGAACGCAGCAGCCGGGCAGCGGGCAGGCATTCTAAGGGGCTCAGCGTGCCGGCTTCCAAAGTCCAGCAGAGAGCTGCTTCACAAGCGCATTCAGCTGATGAGAATGCTCCGGCAGCTTCCGCGAGTAAGGCGCAGCCCTTGCACTCCATCATCACACAACCTGGCCAGAAACAGTTGCTTGCACCCTGCCGTGTTGCAGAGTCCACGCAGCTTGAGCGCACCCAGAAGGACGCGTCGAGAAAGAAGGCGTTCTTCAAGGTGCCCCTTCTCGAAGCAGCCTGGAAACTGAGCACAACACACTGCGGCTAGGCAGCTTCCTTCGCCGATAGACGTGCCGTCCCACCCATTAGGCACTCTCGCAGCTCCGTTGCCCGCTTGCAGCAGCTGCTCCCAAAGAAAAAGGCTCCAGGAGCAACAGCCACTGCTGGGCTGAACCTTCCCCTTGCCTCACGTAGAGCAACGAGAAACTGTCCTCTGCACGCTGGCTTTCCCTTCTCCACCGCACCTACCACCGTGATCGCTGCGTCTCGAAGCATAAACCGAGCATCGTTGTTTCCAGGGGCTACTGGAAGAGAACTAGGCAGCAGCACAAGTAGCCGCAAGTCGAGCTTTCTGTTTCCGACTGCTAAAGTGAATCCGCGAACGAGCGAGTGGCAGGCACGCTTCCTCTTGCAGCCTGTGCGAGTCGCACGGCAGCCCGGTGGTGCTCTGCGCCTTCGTTCTTCTGCCCCTTCGTACCACGTCGCGCTTTCGTTTCGCTGCAGACGAACGGTCGTCTGCTTCTCGCCCAGAGAGCACGGTGCCGGCAGCGAAAGCCTCCAGGCTGCTGCTTCTGCCGAAACACGCCTGGGCTATGCACTTTCCCTCGCAGCGCTAGGTAGCGGCACCTTCCGTCTGCGTGGTAGCCTGAACCTTAAGGGAGAGCTTCTCGGCTGCGTCTCGCCCACAGAACACTTTTAGGTCAGCGAGCTTACCCAGAGCTTGCCCCCGATGCGTGGAAGCTTGTATTTGCACCACATTCCAGGGCTAGGCTTCTTGCCTGTACAGCCTGCACAGCGCCGGCAGAGCGCGGTGCTCTCTGCAGCCTTCTTCTCGCTTCCGAGTACCACCGCGCACCTTCCAGCCCTGCAGAGAGCGAAGATGCGGACAGACGTCCCGCACAGAAGAACGTGCCAGGACGAAAAGATGTTCCCCCTTTCCTCCTCGTCGTCGCCCGGATTGTGGTGCTGTGTTGAAAGTCTTGGCCAGCGAAAGGCGAATCCAGCAAGGGCTTCTCTCTTGACGCATTTGGCCGAGCGAGAGCTCCACGGACGCTTTGGACACTGTAAACCAGCAAGAAAATGATTGCACTTCGAGCTGAGGAAAATCCGTGCACAGAGCACTGTGGATGCGTGCAGTTATACACGCGCTGAAGAGCGGGACAGCTCAAAGCCATCGCTGGGCTTCAGTTCGCCATCCAGAGCACAGAAGGCGAAGAACGCAGCAGCCGGGCAGCGGGCAGGCATTCTAAGGGGCTCAGCGTGCCGGCTTCCAAAGTCCAGCAGAGAGCTGCTTCACAAGCGCATTCAGCTGATGAGAATGCTCCGGCAGCTTCCGCGAGTAAGGCGCAGCCCTTGCACTCCATCATCACACAACCTGGCCAGAAACAGTTGCTTGCACCCTGCCGTGTTGCAGAGTCCACGCAGCTTGAGCGCACCCAGAAGGACGCGTCGAGAAAGAAGGCGTTCTTCAAGGTGCCCCCTCTCGAAGCAGCCTGGAAACTGAGCACAACACACTGCGGCTAGGCAGCTTCCTTCGCAGATAGACGTGCCGTCCCACCCATTAGGCACTCTCGCAGCTCCGTTGCCCGCTTGCAGCAGCTGCTCCCAAAGAAAAAGGCTCCAGGAGCAACAGCCACTGCTGGGCTGAACCTTCCCCTTGCCTCACGTAGAGCAACGAGAAACTGTCCTCTGCACGCTGGCTTTCCCTTCTCCACCGCACCTACCACCGTGATCGCTGCGTCTCGAAGCATAAACCGAGCATCGTTGTTTCCAGGGGCTACTGGAAGAGAACTAGGCAGCAGCACAAGTAGCCGCAAGTCGAGCTTTCTGTTTCCGACTGCTAAAGTGAATCCGCGAACGAGCGAGTGGCAGGCACGCTTCCTCTTGCAGCCTGTGCGAGTCGCACGGCAGCCCGGTGGTGCTCTGCGCCTTCGTTCTTCTGCCCCTTCGTACCACGTCGCGCTTTCGTTTCGCTGCAGACGAACGGTCGTCTGCTTCTCGCCCAGAGAGCACGGTGCCGGCAGCGAAAGCCTCCAGGCTGCTGCTTCTGCCGAAACACGCCTGGGCTATGCACTTTCCCTCGCAGCGCTAGGTAGCGGCACTTTCCGTCTGCGTGGTAGCCTGAACCTTAAGGGAGAGCTTCTCGGCTGCGTCTCGCCCACAGAACACTTTTAGGTCAGCGAGCTTACCCAGAGCTTGCCCCCGATGCGTGGAAGCTTGTATTTGCACCACATTCCAGGGCTAGGCTTCTTGCCTGTACAGCCTGCACAGCGCCGGCAGAGCGCGGTGCTCTCTGCAGCCTTCTTCTCGCTTCCGAGTACCACCGCGCACCTTCCAGCCTTGCAGAGAGCGAAGATGCGGACAGACGTCCCGCACAGAAGAACGTGCCAGGACGAAAAGATGTTCCCCCTTTCCTCCTCGTCGTCGCCCGGATTGTGGTGCTGTGTTGAAAGTCTTGGCCAGCGAAAGGCGAATCCAGCAAGGGCTTCTCTCTTGACGCATTTGGCCGAGCGAGAGCTCCACGGACGCTTTGGACACTGTAAACCAGCAAGAAAATGATTGCACCTCGAGCTGAGGAAAATCCGTGCACAGAGCACTGTGGATGCGTGCAGTTATACACGCGCTGAAGAGCGGGACAGCTCAAAGCCATCGCTGGGCTTCAGTTCGCCATCCAGAGCACAGAAGGCGAAGAACGCAGCAGCCGGGCAGCGGGCAGGCATTCTAAGGGGCTCAGCGTGCCGGCTTCCAAAGTCCAGCAGAGAGCTGCTTCACAAGCGCATTCAGCTGATGAGAATGCTCCGGCAGCTTCCGCGAGTAAGGCGCAGCCCTTGCACTCCATCATCACACAACCTGGCCAGAAACAGTTGCTTGCACCCTGCCGTGTTGCAGAGTCCACGCAGCTTGAGCGCACCCAGAAGGACGCGTCGAGAAAGAAGGCGTTCTTCAAGGTGCCCCTTCTCGAAGCAGCCTGGAAACTGAGCACAACACACTGCGGCTAGGCAGCTTCCTTCGCCGATAGACGTGCCGTCCCACCCATTAGGCACTCTCGCAGCTCCGTTGCCCGCTTGCAGCAGCTGCTCCCAAAGAAAAAGGCTCCAGGAGCAACAGCCACTGCTGGGCTGAACCTTCCCCTTGCCTCACGTAGAGCAACGAGAAACTGTCCTCTGCACGCTGGCTTTCCCTTCTCCACCGCACCTACCACCGTGATCGCTGCGTCTCGAAGCATAAACCGAGCATCGTTGTTTCCAGGGGCTACTGGAAGAGAACTAGGCAGCAGCACAAGTAGCCGCAAGTCGAGCTTTCTGTTTCCGACTGCTAAAGTGAATCCGCGAACGAGCGAGTGGCAGGCACGCTTCCTCTTGCAGCCTGTGCGAGTCGCACGGCAGCCCGGTGGTGCTCTGCGCCTTCGTTCTTCTGCCCCTTCGTACCACGTCGCGCTTTCGTTTCGCTGCAGACGAACGGTCGTCTGCTTCTCGCCCAGAGAGCACGGTGCCGGCAGCGAAAGCCTCCAGGCTGCTGCTTCTGCCGAAACACGCCTGGGCTATGCACTTTCCCTCGCAGCGCTAGGTAGCGGCACTTTCCGTCTGCGTGGTAGCCTGAACCTTAAGGGAGAGCTTCTCGGCTGCGTCTCGCCCACAGAACACTTTTAGGTCAGCGAGCTTACCCAGAGCTTGCCCCCGATGCGTGGAAGCTTGTATTTGCACCACATTCCAGGGCTAGGCTTCTTGCCTGTACAGCCTGCACAGCGCCGGCAGAGCGCGGTGCTCTCTGCAGCCTTCTTCTCGCTTCCGAGTACCACCGCGCACCTTCCAGCCTTGCAGAGAGCGAAGATGCGGACAGACGTCCCGCACAGAAGAACGTGCCAGGACGAAAAGATGTTCCCCCTTTCCTCCTCGTCGTCGCCCGGATTGTGGTGCTGTGTTGAAAGTCTTGGCCAGCGAAAGGCGAATCCAGCAAGGGCTTCTCTCTTGACGCATTTGGCCGAGCGAGAGCTCCACGGACGCTTTGGACACTGTAAACCAGCAAGAAAATGATTGCACCTCGAGCTGAGGAAAATCCGTGCACAGAGCACTGTGGATGCGTGCAGTTATACACGCGCTGAAGAGCGGGACAGCTCAAAGCCATCGCTGGGCTTCAGTTCGCCATCCAGAGCACAGAAGGCGAAGAACGCAGCAGCCGGGCAGCGGGCAGGCATTCTAAGGGGCTCAGCGTGCCGGCTTCCAAAGTCCAGCAGAGAGCTGCTTCACAAGCGCATTCAGCTGATGAGAATGCTCCGGCAGCTTCCGCGAGTAAGGCGCAGCCCTTGCACTCCATCATCACACAACCTGGCCAGAAACAGTTGCTTGCACCCTGCCGTGTTGCAGAGTCCACGCAGCTTGAGCGCACCCAGAAGGACGCGTCGAGAAAGAAGGCGTTCTTCAAGGTGCCCCTTCTCGAAGCAGCCTGGAAACTGAGCACAACACACTGCGGCTAGGCAGCTTCCTTCGCCGATAGACGTGCCGTCCCACCCATTAGGCACTCTCGCAGCTCCGTTGCCCGCTTGCAGCAGCTGCTCCCAAAGAAAAAGGCTCCAGGAGCAACAGCCACTGCTGGGCTGAACCTTCCCCTTGCCTCACGTAGAGCAACGAGAAACTGTCCTCTGCACGCTGGCTTTCCCTTCTCCACCGCACCTACCACCGTGATCGCTGCGTCTCGAAGCATAAACCGAGCATCGTTGTTTCCAGGGGCTACTGGAAGAGAACTAGGCAGCAGCACAAGTAGCCGCAAGTCGAGCTTTCTGTTTCCGACTGCTAAAGTGAATCCGCGAACGAGCGAGTGGCAGGCACGCTTCCTCTTGCAGCCTGTGCGAGTCGCACGGCAGCCCGGTGGTGCTCTGCGCCTTCGTTCTTCTGCCCCTTCGTACCACGTCGCGCTTTCGTTTCGCTGCAGACGAACGGTCGTCTGCTTCTCGCCCAGAGAGCACGGTGCCGGCAGCGAAAGCCTCCAGGCTGCTGCTTCTGCCGAAACACGCCTGGGCTATGCACTTTCCCTCGCAGCGCTAGGTAGCGGCACCTTCCGTCTGCGTGGTAGCCTGAACCTTAAGGGAGAGCTTCTCGGCTGCGTCTCGCCCACAGAACACTTTTAGGTCAGCGAGCTTACCCAGAGCTTGCCCCCGATGCGTGGAAGCTTGTATTTGCACCACATTCCAGGGCTAGGCTTCTTGCCTGTACAGCCTGCACAGCGCCGGCAGAGCGCGGTGCTCTCTGCAGCCTTCTTCTCGCTTCCGAGTACCACCGCGCACCTTCCAGCCCTGCAGAGAGCGAAGATGCGGACAGACGTCCCTCACAGAAGAACGTGCCAGGACGAAAAGATGTTCCCCCTTTCCTCCTCGTCGTCGCCCGGATTGTGGTGCTGTGTTGAAAGTCTTGGCCAGCGAAAGGCGAATCCAGCAAGGGCTTCTCTCTTGACGCATTTGGCCGAGCGAGAGCTCCACGGACGCTTTGGACACTGTAAACCAGCAAGAAAATGATTGCACCTCGAGCTGAGGAAAATCCGTGCACAGAGCACTGTGGATGCGTGCAGTTATACACGCGCTGAAGAGCGGGACAGCTCAAAGCCATCGCTGGGCTTCAGTTCGCCATCCAGAGCACAGAAGGCGAAGAACGCAGCAGCCGGGCAGCGGGCAGGCATTCTAAGGGGCTCAGCGTGCCGGCTTCCAAAGTCCAGCAGAGAGCTGCTTCACAAGCGCATTCAGCTGATGAGAATGCTCCGGCAGCTTCCGCGAGTAAGGCGCAGCCCTTGCACTCCATCATCACACAACCTGGCCAGAAACAGTTGCTTGCACCCTGCCGTGTTGCAGAGTCCACGCAGCTTGAGCGCACCCAGAAGGACGCGTCGAGAAAGAAGGCGTTCTTCAAGGTGCCCCTTCTCGAAGCAGCCTGGAAACTGAGCACAACACACTGCGGCTAGGCAGCTTCCTTCGCCGATAGACGTGCCGTCCCACCCATTAGGCACTCTCGCAGCTCCGTTGCCCGCTTGCAGCAGCTGCTCCCAAAGAAAAAGGCTCCAGGAGCAACAGCCACTGCTGGGCTGAACCTTCCCCTTGCCTCACGTAGAGCAACGAGAAACTGTCCTCTGCACGCTGGCTTTCCCTTCTCCACCGCACCTACCACCGTGATCGCTGCGTCTCGAAGCATAAACCGAGCATCGTTGTTTCCAGGGGCTACTGGAAGAGAACTAGGCAGCAGCACAAGTAGCCGCAAGTCGAGCTTTCTGTTTCCGACTGCTAAAGTGAATCCGCGAACGAGCGAGTGGCAGGCACGCTTCCTCTTGCAGCCTGTGCGAGTCGCACGGCAGCCCGGTGGTGCTCTGCGCCTTCGTTCTTCTGCCCCTTCGTACCACGTCGCGCTTTCGTTTCGCTGCAGACGAACGGTCGTCTGCTTCTCGCCCAGAGAGCACGGTGCCGGCAGCGAAAGCCTCCAGGCTGCTGCTTCTGCCGAAACACGCCTGGGCTATGCACTTTCCCTCGCAGCGCTAGGTAGCGGCACCTTCCGTCTGCGTGGTAGCCTGAACCTTAAGGGAGAGCTTCTCGGCTGCGTCTCGCCCACAGAACACTTTTAGGTCAGCGAGCTTACCCAGAGCTTGCCCCCGATGCGTGGAAGCTTGTATTTGCACCACATTCCAGGGCTAGGCTTCTTGCCTGTACAGCCTGCACAGCGCCGGCAGAGCGCGGTGCTCTCTGCAGCCTTCTTCTCGCTTCCGAGTACCACCGCGCACCTTCCAGCCCTGCAGAGAGCGAAGATGCGGACAGACGTCCCGCACAGAAGAACGTGCCAGGACGAAAAGATGTTCCCCCTTTCCTCCTCGTCGTCGCCCGGATTGTGGTGCTGTGTTGAAAGTCTTGGCCAGCGAAAGGCGAATCCAGCAAGGGCTTCTCTCTTGACGCATTTGGCCGAGCGAGAGCTCCACGGACGCTTTGGACACTGTAAACCAGCAAGAAAATGATTGCACTTCGAGCTGAGGAAAATCCGTGCACAGAGCACTGTGGATGCGTGCAGTTATACACGCGCTGAAGAGCGGGACAGCTCAAAGCCATCGCTGGGCTTCAGTTCGCCATCCAGAGCACAGAAGGCGAAGAACGCAGCAGCCGGGCAGCGGGCAGGCATTCTAAGGGGCTCAGCGTGCCGGCTTCCAAAGTCCAGCAGAGAGCTGCTTCACAAGCGCATTCAGCTGATGAGAATGCTCCGGCAGCTTCCGCGAGTAAGGCGCAGCCCTTGCACTCCATCATCACACAACCTGGCCAGAAACAGTTGCTTGCACCCTGCCGTGTTGCAGAGTCCACGCAGCTTGAGCGCACCCAGAAGGACGCGTCGAGAAAGAAGGCGTTCTTCAAGGTGCCCCCTCTCGAAGCAGCCTGGAAACTGAGCACAACACACTGCGGCTAGGCAGCTTCCTTCGCAGATAGACGTGCCGTCCCACCCATTAGGCACTCTCGCAGCTCCGTTGCCCGCTTGCAGCAGCTGCTCCCAAAGAAAAAGGCTCCAGGAGCAACAGCCACTGCTGGGCTGAACCTTCCCCTTGCCTCACGTAGAGCAACGAGAAACTGTCCTCTGCACGCTGGCTTTCCCTTCTCCACCGCACCTACCACCGTGATCGCTGCGTCTCGAAGCATAAACCGAGCATCGTTGTTTCCAGGGGCTACTGGAAGAGAACTAGGCAGCAGCACAAGTAGCCGCAAGTCGAGCTTTCTGTTTCCGACTGCTAAAGTGAATCCGCGAACGAGCGAGTGGCAGGCACGCTTCCTCTTGCAGCCTGTGCGAGTCGCACGGCAGCCCGGTGGTGCTCTGCGCCTTCGTTCTTCTGCCCCTTCGTACCACGTCGCGCTTTCGTTTCGCTGCAGACGAACGGTCGTCTGCTTCTCGCCCAGAGAGCACGGTGCCGGCAGCGAAAGCCTCCAGGCTGCTGCTTCTGCCGAAACACGCCTGGGCTATGCACTTTCCCTCGCAGCGCTAGGTAGCGGCACTTTCCGTCTGCGTGGTAGCCTGAACCTTAAGGGAGAGCTTCTCGGCTGCGTCTCGCCCACAGAACACTTTTAGGTCAGCGAGCTTACCCAGAGCTTGCCCCCGATGCGTGGAAGCTTGTATTTGCACCACATTCCAGGGCTAGGCTTCTTGCCTGTACAGCCTGCACAGCGCCGGCAGAGCGCGGTGCTCTCTGCAGCCTTCTTCTCGCTTCCGAGTACCACCGCGCACCTTCCAGCCTTGCAGAGAGCGAAGATGCGGACAGACGTCCCGCACAGAAGAACGTGCCAGGACGAAAAGATGTTCCCCCTTTCCTCCTCGTCGTCGCCCGGATTGTGGTGCTGTGTTGAAAGTCTTGGCCAGCGAAAGGCGAATCCAGCAAGGGCTTCTCTCTTGACGCATTTGGCCGAGCGAGAGCTCCACGGACGCTTTGGACACTGTAAACCAGCAAGAAAATGATTGCACCTCGAGCTGAGGAAAATCCGTGCACAGAGCACTGTGGATGCGTGCAGTTATACACGCGCTGAAGAGCGGGACAGCTCAAAGCCATCGCTGGGCTTCAGTTCGCCATCCAGAGCACAGAAGGCGAAGAACGCAGCAGCCGGGCAGCGGGCAGGCATTCTAAGGGGCTCAGCGTGCCGGCTTCCAAAGTCCAGCAGAGAGCTGCTTCACAAGCGCATTCAGCTGATGAGAATGCTCCGGCAGCTTCCGCGAGTAAGGCGCAGCCCTTGCACTCCATCATCACACAACCTGGCCAGAAACAGTTGCTTGCACCCTGCCGTGTTGCAGAGTCCACGCAGCTTGAGCGCACCCAGAAGGACGCGTCGAGAAAGAAGGCGTTCTTCAAGGTGCCCCTTCTCGAAGCAGCCTGGAAACTGAGCACAACACACTGCGGCTAGGCAGCTTCCTTCGCCGATAGACGTGCCGTCCCACCCATTAGGCACTCTCGCAGCTCCGTTGCCCGCTTGCAGCAGCTGCTCCCAAAGAAAAAGGCTCCAGGAGCAACAGCCACTGCTGGGCTGAACCTTCCCCTTGCCTCACGTAGAGCAACGAGAAACTGTCCTCTGCACGCTGGCTTTCCCTTCTCCACCGCACCTACCACCGTGATCGCTGCGTCTCGAAGCATAAACCGAGCATCGTTGTTTCCAGGGGCTACTGGAAGAGAACTAGGCAGCAGCACAAGTAGCCGCAAGTCGAGCTTTCTGTTTCCGACTGCTAAAGTGAATCCGCGAACGAGCGAGTGGCAGGCACGCTTCCTCTTGCAGCCTGTGCGAGTCGCACGGCAGCCCGGTGGTGCTCTGCGCCTTCGTTCTTCTGCCCCTTCGTACCACGTCGCGCTTTCGTTTCGCTGCAGACGAACGGTCGTCTGCTTCTCGCCCAGAGAGCACGGTGCCGGCAGCGAAAGCCTCCAGGCTGCTGCTTCTGCCGAAACACGCCTGGGCTATGCACTTTCCCTCGCAGCGCTAGGTAGCGGCACTTTCCGTCTGCGTGGTAGCCTGAACCTTAAGGGAGAGCTTCTCGGCTGCGTCTCGCCCACAGAACACTTTTAGGTCAGCGAGCTTACCCAGAGCTTGCCCCCGATGCGTGGAAGCTTGTATTTGCACCACATTCCAGGGCTAGGCTTCTTGCCTGTACAGCCTGCACAGCGCCGGCAGAGCGCGGTGCTCTCTGCAGCCTTCTTCTCGCTTCCGAGTACCACCGCGCACCTTCCAGCCTTGCAGAGAGCGAAGATGCGGACAGACGTCCCGCACAGAAGAACGTGCCAGGACGAAAAGATGTTCCCCCTTTCCTCCTCGTCGTCGCCCGGATTGTGGTGCTGTGTTGAAAGTCTTGGCCAGCGAAAGGCGAATCCAGCAAGGGCTTCTCTCTTGACGCATTTGGCCGAGCGAGAGCTCCACGGACGCTTTGGACACTGTAAACCAGCAAGAAAATGATTGCACCTCGAGCTGAGGAAAATCCGTGCACAGAGCACTGTGGATGCGTGCAGTTATACACGCGCTGAAGAGCGGGACAGCTCAAAGCCATCGCTGGGCTTCAGTTCGCCATCCAGAGCACAGAAGGCGAAGAACGCAGCAGCCGGGCAGCGGGCAGGCATTCTAAGGGGCTCAGCGTGCCGGCTTCCAAAGTCCAGCAGAGAGCTGCTTCACAAGCGCATTCAGCTGATGAGAATGCTCCGGCAGCTTCCGCGAGTAAGGCGCAGCCCTTGCACTCCATCATCACACAACCTGGCCAGAAACAGTTGCTTGCACCCTGCCGTGTTGCAGAGTCCACGCAGCTTGAGCGCACCCAGAAGGACGCGTCGAGAAAGAAGGCGTTCTTCAAGGTGCCCCTTCTCGAAGCAGCCTGGAAACTGAGCACAACACACTGCGGCTAGGCAGCTTCCTTCGCCGATAGACGTGCCGTCCCACCCATTAGGCACTCTCGCAGCTCCGTTGCCCGCTTGCAGCAGCTGCTCCCAAAGAAAAAGGCTCCAGGAGCAACAGCCACTGCTGGGCTGAACCTTCCCCTTGCCTCACGTAGAGCAACGAGAAACTGTCCTCTGCACGCTGGCTTTCCCTTCTCCACCGCACCTACCACCGTGATCGCTGCGTCTCGAAGCATAAACCGAGCATCGTTGTTTCCAGGGGCTACTGGAAGAGAACTAGGCAGCAGCACAAGTAGCCGCAAGTCGAGCTTTCTGTTTCCGACTGCTAAAGTGAATCCGCGAACGAGCGAGTGGCAGGCACGCTTCCTCTTGCAGCCTGTGCGAGTCGCACGGCAGCCCGGTGGTGCTCTGCGCCTTCGTTCTTCTGCCCCTTCGTACCACGTCGCGCTTTCGTTTCGCTGCAGACGAACGGTCGTCTGCTTCTCGCCCAGAGAGCACGGTGCCGGCAGCGAAAGCCTCCAGGCTGCTGCTTCTGCCGAAACACGCCTGGGCTATGCACTTTCCCTCGCAGCGCTAGGTAGCGGCACCTTCCGTCTGCGTGGTAGCCTGAACCTTAAGGGAGAGCTTCTCGGCTGCGTCTCGCCCACAGAACACTTTTAGGTCAGCGAGCTTACCCAGAGCTTGCCCCCGATGCGTGGAAGCTTGTATTTGCACCACATTCCAGGGCTAGGCTTCTTGCCTGTACAGCCTGCACAGCGCCGGCAGAGCGCGGTGCTCTCTGCAGCCTTCTTCTCGCTTCCGAGTACCACCGCGCACCTTCCAGCCCTGCAGAGAGCGAAGATGCGGACAGACGTCCCGCACAGAAGAACGTGCCAGGACGAAAAGATGTTCCCCCTTTCCTCCTCGTCGTCGCCCGGATTGTGGTGCTGTGTTGAAAGTCTTGGCCAGCGAAAGGCGAATCCAGCAAGGGCTTCTCTCTTGACGCATTTGGCCGAGCGAGAGCTCCACGGACGCTTTGGACACTGTAAACCAGCAAGAAAATGATTGCACTTCGAGCTGAGGAAAATCCGTGCACAGAGCACTGTGGATGCGTGCAGTTATACACGCGCTGAAGAGCGGGACAGCTCAAAGCCATCGCTGGGCTTCAGTTCGCCATCCAGAGCACAGAAGGCGAAGAACGCAGCAGCCGGGCAGCGGGCAGGCATTCTAAGGGGCTCAGCGTGCCGGCTTCCAAAGTCCAGCAGAGAGCTGCTTCACAAGCGCATTCAGCTGATGAGAATGCTCCGGCAGCTTCCGCGAGTAAGGCGCAGCCCTTGCACTCCATCATCACACAACCTGGCCAGAAACAGTTGCTTGCACCCTGCCGTGTTGCAGAGTCCACGCAGCTTGAGCGCACCCAGAAGGACGCGTCGAGAAAGAAGGCGTTCTTCAAGGTGCCCCCTCTCGAAGCAGCCTGGAAACTGAGCACAACACACTGCGGCTAGGCAGCTTCCTTCGCAGATAGACGTGCCGTCCCACCCATTAGGCACTCTCGCAGCTCCGTTGCCCGCTTGCAGCAGCTGCTCCCAAAGAAAAAGGCTCCAGGAGCAACAGCCACTGCTGGGCTGAACCTTCCCCTTGCCTCACGTAGAGCAACGAGAAACTGTCCTCTGCACGCTGGCTTTCCCTTCTCCACCGCACCTACCACCGTGATCGCTGCGTCTCGAAGCATAAACCGAGCATCGTTGTTTCCAGGGGCTACTGGAAGAGAACTAGGCAGCAGCACAAGTAGCCGCAAGTCGAGCTTTCTGTTTCCGACTGCTAAAGTGAATCCGCGAACGAGCGAGTGGCAGGCACGCTTCCTCTTGCAGCCTGTGCGAGTCGCACGGCAGCCCGGTGGTGCTCTGCGCCTTCGTTCTTCTGCCCCTTCGTACCACGTCGCGCTTTCGTTTCGCTGCAGACGAACGGTCGTCTGCTTCTCGCCCAGAGAGCACGGTGCCGGCAGCGAAAGCCTCCAGGCTGCTGCTTCTGCCGAAACACGCCTGGGCTATGCACTTTCCCTCGCAGCGCTAGGTAGCGGCACTTTCCGTCTGCGTGGTAGCCTGAACCTTAAGGGAGAGCTTCTCGGCTGCGTCTCGCCCACAGAACACTTTTAGGTCAGCGAGCTTACCCAGAGCTTGCCCCCGATGCGTGGAAGCTTGTATTTGCACCACATTCCAGGGCTAGGCTTCTTGCCTGTACAGCCTGCACAGCGCCGGCAGAGCGCGGTGCTCTCTGCAGCCTTCTTCTCGCTTCCGAGTACCACCGCGCACCTTCCAGCCTTGCAGAGAGCGAAGATGCGGACAGACGTCCCGCACAGAAGAACGTGCCAGGACGAAAAGATGTTCCCCCTTTCCTCCTCGTCGTCGCCCGGATTGTGGTGCTGTGTTGAAAGTCTTGGCCAGCGAAAGGCGAATCCAGCAAGGGCTTCTCTCTTGACGCATTTGGCCGAGCGAGAGCTCCACGGACGCTTTGGACACTGTAAACCAGCAAGAAAATGATTGCACCTCGAGCTGAGGAAAATCCGTGCACAGAGCACTGTGGATGCGTGCAGTTATACACGCGCTGAAGAGCGGGACAGCTCAAAGCCATCGCTGGGCTTCAGTTCGCCATCCAGAGCACAGAAGGCGAAGAACGCAGCAGCCGGGCAGCGGGCAGGCATTCTAAGGGGCTCAGCGTGCCGGCTTCCAAAGTCCAGCAGAGAGCTGCTTCACAAGCGCATTCAGCTGATGAGAATGCTCCGGCAGCTTCCGCGAGTAAGGCGCAGCCCTTGCACTCCATCATCACACAACCTGGCCAGAAACAGTTGCTTGCACCCTGCCGTGTTGCAGAGTCCACGCAGCTTGAGCGCACCCAGAAGGACGCGTCGAGAAAGAAGGCGTTCTTCAAGGTGCCCCTTCTCGAAGCAGCCTGGAAACTGAGCACAACACACTGCGGCTAGGCAGCTTCCTTCGCCGATAGACGTGCCGTCCCACCCATTAGGCACTCTCGCAGCTCCGTTGCCCGCTTGCAGCAGCTGCTCCCAAAGAAAAAGGCTCCAGGAGCAACAGCCACTGCTGGGCTGAACCTTCCCCTTGCCTCACGTAGAGCAACGAGAAACTGTCCTCTGCACGCTGGCTTTCCCTTCTCCACCGCACCTACCACCGTGATCGCTGCGTCTCGAAGCATAAACCGAGCATCGTTGTTTCCAGGGGCTACTGGAAGAGAACTAGGCAGCAGCACAAGTAGCCGCAAGTCGAGCTTTCTGTTTCCGACTGCTAAAGTGAATCCGCGAACGAGCGAGTGGCAGGCACGCTTCCTCTTGCAGCCTGTGCGAGTCGCACGGCAGCCCGGTGGTGCTCTGC
The DNA here is from genome assembly GCF_041296385.1 of Aphelocoma coerulescens. NCBI lineage: Eukaryota > Metazoa > Chordata > Aves > Passeriformes > Corvidae > Aphelocoma > Aphelocoma coerulescens. The sequence continues at coordinate 54,074 of NW_027183622.1, forward strand.
GCCTTCGTTCTTCTGCCCCTTCGTACCACGTCGCGCTTTCGTTTCGCTGCAGACGAACGGTCGTCTGCTTCTCGCCCAGAGAGCACGGTGCCGGCAGCGAAAGCCTCCAGGCTGCTGCTTCTGCCGAAACACGCCTGGGCTATGCACTTTCCCTCGCAGCGCTAGGTAGCGGCACTTTCCGTCTGCGTGGTAGCCTGAACCTTAAGGGAGAGCTTCTCGGCTGCGTCTCGCCCACAGAACACTTTTAGGTCAGCGAGCTTACCCAGAGCTTGCCCCCGATGCGTGGAAGCTTGTATTTGCACCACATTCCAGGGCTAGGCTTCTTGCCTGTACAGCCTGCACAGCGCCGGCAGAGCGCGGTGCTCTCTGCAGCCTTCTTCTCGCTTCCGAGTACCACCGCGCACCTTCCAGCCTTGCAGAGAGCGAAGATGCGGACAGACGTCCCGCACAGAAGAACGTGCCAGGACGAAAAGATGTTCCCCCTTTCCTCCTCGTCGTCGCCCGGATTGTGGTGCTGTGTTGAAAGTCTTGGCCAGCGAAAGGCGAATCCAGCAAGGGCTTCTCTCTTGACGCATTTGGCCGAGCGAGAGCTCCACGGACGCTTTGGACACTGTAAACCAGCAAGAAAATGATTGCACCTCGAGCTGAGGAAAATCCGTGCACAGAGCACTGTGGATGCGTGCAGTTATACACGCGCTGAAGAGCGGGACAGCTCAAAGCCATCGCTGGGCTTCAGTTCGCCATCCAGAGCACAGAAGGCGAAGAACGCAGCAGCCGGGCAGCGGGCAGGCATTCTAAGGGGCTCAGCGTGCCGGCTTCCAAAGTCCAGCAGAGAGCTGCTTCACAAGCGCATTCAGCTGATGAGAATGCTCCGGCAGCTTCCGCGAGTAAGGCGCAGCCCTTGCACTCCATCATCACACAACCTGGCCAGAAACAGTTGCTTGCACCCTGCCGTGTTGCAGAGTCCACGCAGCTTGAGCGCACCCAGAAGGACGCGTCGAGAAAGAAGGCGTTCTTCAAGGTGCCCCTTCTCGAAGCAGCCTGGAAACTGAGCACAACACACTGCGGCTAGGCAGCTTCCTTCGCCGATAGACGTGCCGTCCCACCCATTAGGCACTCTCGCAGCTCCGTTGCCCGCTTGCAGCAGCTGCTCCCAAAGAAAAAGGCTCCAGGAGCAACAGCCACTGCTGGGCTGAACCTTCCCCTTGCCTCACGTAGAGCAACGAGAAACTGTCCTCTGCACGCTGGCTTTCCCTTCTCCACCGCACCTACCACCGTGATCGCTGCGTCTCGAAGCATAAACCGAGCATCGTTGTTTCCAGGGGCTACTGGAAGAGAACTAGGCAGCAGCACAAGTAGCCGCAAGTCGAGCTTTCTGTTTCCGACTGCTAAAGTGAATCCGCGAACGAGCGAGTGGCAGGCACGCTTCCTCTTGCAGCCTGTGCGAGTCGCACGGCAGCCCGGTGGTGCTCTGCGCCTTCGTTCTTCTGCCCCTTCGTACCACGTCGCGCTTTCGTTTCGCTGCAGACGAACGGTCGTCTGCTTCTCGCCCAGAGAGCACGGTGCCGGCAGCGAAAGCCTCCAGGCTGCTGCTTCTGCCGAAACACGCCTGGGCTATGCACTTTCCCTCGCAGCGCTAGGTAGCGGCACCTTCCGTCTGCGTGGTAGCCTGAACCTTAAGGGAGAGCTTCTCGGCTGCGTCTCGCCCACAGAACACTTTTAGGTCAGCGAGCTTACCCAGAGCTTGCCCCCGATGCGTGGAAGCTTGTATTTGCACCACATTCCAGGGCTAGGCTTCTTGCCTGTACAGCCTGCACAGCGCCGGCAGAGCGCGGTGCTCTCTGCAGCCTTCTTCTCGCTTCCGAGTACCACCGCGCACCTTCCAGCCCTGCAGAGAGCGAAGATGCGGACAGACGTCCCGCACAGAAGAACGTGCCAGGACGAAAAGATGTTCCCCCTTTCCTCCTCGTCGTCGCCCGGATTGTGGTGCTGTGTTGAAAGTCTTGGCCAGCGAAAGGCGAATCCAGCAAGGGCTTCTCTCTTGACGCATTTGGCCGAGCGAGAGCTCCACGGACGCTTTGGACACTGTAAACCAGCAAGAAAATGATTGCACCTCGAGCTGAGGAAAATCCGTGCACAGAGCACTGTGGATGCGTGCAGTTATACACGCGCTGAAGAGCGGGACAGCTCAAAGCCATCGCTGGGCTTCAGTTCGCCATCCAGAGCACAGAAGGCGAAGAACGCAGCAGCCGGGCAGCGGGCAGGCATTCTAAGGGGCTCAGCGTGCCGGCTTCCAAAGTCCAGCAGAGAGCTGCTTCACAAGCGCATTCAGCTGATGAGAATGCTCCGGCAGCTTCCGCGAGTAAGGCGCAGCCCTTGCACTCCATCATCACACAACCTGGCCAGAAACAGTTGCTTGCACCCTGCCGTGTTGCAGAGTCCACGCAGCTTGAGCGCACCCAGAAGGACGCGTCGAGAAAGAAGGCGTTCTTCAAGGTGCCCCTTCTCGAAGCAGCCTGGAAACTGAGCACAACACACTGCGGCTAGGCAGCTTCCTTCGCCGATAGACGTGCCGTCCCACCCATTAGGCACTCTCGCAGCTCCGTTGCCCGCTTGCAGCAGCTGCTCCCAAAGAAAAAGGCTCCAGGAGCAACAGCCACTGCTGGGCTGAACCTTCCCCTTGCCTCACGTAGAGCAACGAGAAACTGTCCTCTGCACGCTGGCTTTCCCTTCTCCACCGCACCTACCACCGTGATCGCTGCGTCTCGAAGCATAAACCGAGCATCGTTGTTTCCAGGGGCTACTGGAAGAGAACTAGGCAGCAGCACAAGTAGCCGCAAGTCGAGCTTTCTGTTTCCGACTGCTAAAGTGAATCCGCGAACGAGCGAGTGGCAGGCACGCTTCCTCTTGCAGCCTGTGCGAGTCGCACGGCAGCCCGGTGGTGCTCTGCGCCTTCGTTCTTCTGCCCCTTCGTACCACGTCGCGCTTTCGTTTCGCTGCAGACGAACGGTCGTCTGCTTCTCGCCCAGAGAGCACGGTGCCGGCAGCGAAAGCCTCCAGGCTGCTGCTTCTGCCGAAACACGCCTGGGCTATGCACTTTCCCTCGCAGCGCTAGGTAGCGGCACCTTCCGTCTGCGTGGTAGCCTGAACCTTAAGGGAGAGCTTCTCGGCTGCGTCTCGCTCACAGAACACTTTTAGGTCAGCGAGCTTACCCAGAGCTTGCCCCCGATGCGTGGAAGCTTGTATTTGCACCACATTCCAGGGCTAGGCTTCTTGCCTGTACAGCCTGCACAGCGCCGGCAGAGCGCGGTGCTCTCTGCAGCCTTCTTCTCGCTTCCGAGTACCACCGCGCACCTTCCAGCCTTGCAGAGAGCGAAGATGCGGACAGACGTCCCGCACAGAAGAACGTGCCAGGACGAAAAGATGTTCCCCCTTTCCTCCTCGTCGTCGCCCGGATTGTGGTGCTGTGTTGAAAGTCTTGGCCAGCGAAAGGCGAATCCAGCAAGGGCTTCTCTCTTGACGCATTTGGCCGAGCGAGAGCTCCACGGACGCTTTGGACACTGTAAACCAGCAAGAAAATGATTGCACCTCGAGCTGAGGAAAATCCGTGCACAGAGCACTGTGGATGCGTGCAGTTATACACGCGCTGAAGAGCGGGACAGCTCAAAGCCATCGCTGGGCTTCAGTTCGCCATCCAGAGCACAGAAGGCGAAGAACGCAGCAGCCGGGCAGCGGGCAGGCATTCTAAGGGGCTCAGCGTGCCGGCTTCCAAAGTCCAGCAGAGAGCTGCTTCACAAGCGCATTCAGCTGATGAGAATGCTCCGGCAGCTTCCGCGAGTAAGGCGCAGCCCTTGCACTCCATCATCACACAACCTGGCCAGAAACAGTTGCTTGCACCCTGCCGTGTTGCAGAGTCCACGCAGCTTGAGCGCACCCAGAAGGACGCGTCGAGAAAGAAGGCGTTCTTCAAGGTGCCCCTTCTCGAAGCAGCCTGGAAACTGAGCACAACACACTGCGGCTAGGCAGCTTCCTTCGCCGATAGACGTGCCGTCCCACCCATTAGGCACTCTCGCAGCTCCGTTGCCCGCTTGCAGCAGCTGCTCCCAAAGAAAAAGGCTCCAGGAGCAACAGCCACTGCTGGGCTGAACCTTCCCCTTGCCTCACGTAGAGCAACGAGAAACTGTCCTCTGCACGCTGGCTTTCCCTTCTCCACCGCACCTACCACCGTGATCGCTGCGTCTCGAAGCATAAACCGAGCATCGTTGTTTCCAGGGGCTACTGGAAGAGAACTAGGCAGCAGCACAAGTAGCCGCAAGTCGAGCTTTCTGTTTCCGACTGCTAAAGTGAATCCGCGAACGAGCGAGTGGCAGGCACGCTTCCTCTTGCAGCCTGTGCGAGTCGCACGGCAGCCCGGTGGTGCTCTGCGCCTTCGTTCTTCTGCCCCTTCGTACCACGTCGCGCTTTCGTTTCGCTGCAGACGAACGGTCGTCTGCTTCTCGCCCAGAGAGCACGGTGCCGGCAGCGAAAGCCTCCAGGCTGCTGCTTCTGCCGAAACACGCCTGGGCTATGCACTTTCCCTCGCAGCGCTAGGTAGCGGCACTTTCCGTCTGCGTGGTAGCCTGAACCTTAAGGGAGAGCTTCTCGGCTGCGTCTCGCCCACAGAACACTTTTAGGTCAGCGAGCTTACCCAGAGCTTGCCCCCGATGCGTGGAAGCTTGTATTTGCACCACATTCCAGGGCTAGGCTTCTTGCCTGTACAGCCTGCACAGCGCCGGCAGAGCGCGGTGCTCTCTGCAGCCTTCTTCTCGCTTCCGAGTACCACCGCGCACCTTCCAGCCTTGCAGAGAGCGAAGATGCGGACAGACGTCCCGCACAGAAGAACGTGCCAGGACGAAAAGATGTTCCCCCTTTCCTCCTCGTCGTCGCCCGGATTGTGGTGCTGTGTTGAAAGTCTTGGCCAGCGAAAGGCGAATCCAGCAAGGGCTTCTCTCTTGACGCATTTGGCCGAGCGAGAGCTCCACGGACGCTTTGGACACTGTAAACCAGCAAGAAAATGATTGCACCTCGAGCTGAGGAAAATCCGTGCACAGAGCACTGTGGATGCGTGCAGTTATACACGCGCTGAAGAGCGGGACAGCTCAAAGCCATCGCTGGGCTTCAGTTCGCCATCCAGAGCACAGAAGGCGAAGAACGCAGCAGCCGGGCAGCGGGCAGGCATTCTAAGGGGCTCAGCGTGCCGGCTTCCAAAGTCCAGCAGAGAGCTGCTTCACAAGCGCATTCAGCTGATGAGAATGCTCCGGCAGCTTCCGCGAGTAAGGCGCAGCCCTTGCACTCCATCATCACACAACCTGGCCAGAAACAGTTGCTTGCACCCTGCCGTGTTGCAGAGTCCACGCAGCTTGAGCGCACCCAGAAGGACGCGTCGAGAAAGAAGGCGTTCTTCAAGGTGCCCCTTCTCGAAGCAGCCTGGAAACTGAGCACAACACACTGCGGCTAGGCAGCTTCCTTCGCCGATAGACGTGCCGTCCCACCCATTAGGCACTCTCGCAGCTCCGTTGCCCGCTTGCAGCAGCTGCTCCCAAAGAAAAAGGCTCCAGGAGCAACAGCCACTGCTGGGCTGAACCTTCCCCTTGCCTCACGTAGAGCAACGAGAAACTGTCCTCTGCACGCTGGCTTTCCCTTCTCCACCGCACCTACCACCGTGATCGCTGCGTCTCGAAGCATAAACCGAGCATCGTTGTTTCCAGGGGCTACTGGAAGAGAACTAGGCAGCAGCACAAGTAGCCGCAAGTCGAGCTTTCTGTTTCCGACTGCTAAAGTGAATCCGCGAACGAGCGAGTGGCAGGCACGCTTCCTCTTGCAGCCTGTGCGAGTCGCACGGCAGCCCGGTGGTGCTCTGCGCCTTCGTTCTTCTGCCCCTTCGTACCACGTCGCGCTTTCGTTTCGCTGCAGACGAACGGTCGTCTGCTTCTCGCCCAGAGAGCACGGTGCCGGCAGCGAAAGCCTCCAGGCTGCTGCTTCTGCCGAAACACGCCTGGGCTATGCACTTTCCCTCGCAGCGCTAGGTAGCGGCACCTTCCGTCTGCGTGGTAGCCTGAACCTTAAGGGAGAGCTTCTCGGCTGCGTCTCGCCCACAGAACACTTTTAGGTCAGCGAGCTTACCCAGAGCTTGCCCCCGATGCGTGGAAGCTTGTATTTGCACCACATTCCAGGGCTAGGCTTCTTGCCTGTACAGCCTGCACAGCGCCGGCAGAGCGCGGTGCTCTCTGCAGCCTTCTTCTCGCTTCCGAGTACCACCGCGCACCTTCCAGCCTTGCAGAGAGCGAAGATGCGGACAGACGTCCCGCACAGAAGAACGTGCCAGGACGAAAAGATGTTCCCCCTTTCCTCCTCGTCGTCGCCCGGATTGTGGTGCTGTGTTGAAAGTCTTGGCCAGCGAAAGGCGAATCCAGCAAGGGCTTCTCTCTTGACGCATTTGGCCGAGCGAGAGCTCCACGGACGCTTTGGACACTGTAAACCAGCAAGAAAATGATTGCACCTCGAGCTGAGGAAAATCCGTGCACAGAGCACTGTGGATGCGTGCAGTTATACACGCGCTGAAGAGCGGGACAGCTCAAAGCCATCGCTGGGCTTCAGTTCGCCATCCAGAGCACAGAAGGCGAAGAACGCAGCAGCCGGGCAGCGGGCAGGCATTCTAAGGGGCTCAGCGTGCCGGCTTCCAAAGTCCAGCAGAGAGCTGCTTCACAAGCGCATTCAGCTGATGAGAATGCTCCGGCAGCTTCCGCGAGTAAGGCGCAGCCCTTGCACTCCATCATCACACAACCTGGCCAGAAACAGTTGCTTGCACCCTGCCGTGTTGCAGAGTCCACGCAGCTTGAGCGCACCCAGAAGGACGCGTCGAGAAAGAAGGCGTTCTTCAAGGTGCCCCTTCTCGAAGCAGCCTGGAAACTGAGCACAACACACTGCGGCTAGGCAGCTTCCTTCGCCGATAGACGTGCCGTCCCACCCATTAGGCACTCTCGCAGCTCCGTTGCCCGCTTGCAGCAGCTGCTCCCAAAGAAAAAGGCTCCAGGAGCAACAGCCACTGCTGGGCTGAACCTTCCCCTTGCCTCACGTAGAGCAACGAGAAACTGTCCTCTGCACGCTGGCTTTCCCTTCTCCACCGCACCTACCACCGTGATCGCTGCGTCTCGAAGCATAAACCGAGCATCGTTGTTTCCAGGGGCTACTGGAAGAGAACTAGGCAGCAGCACAAGTAGCCGCAAGTCGAGCTTTCTGTTTCCGACTGCTAAAGTGAATCCGCGAACGAGCGAGTGGCAGGCACGCTTCCTCTTGCAGCCTGTGCGAGTCGCACGGCAGCCCGGTGGTGCTCTGCGCCTTCGTTCTTCTGCCCCTTCGTACCACGTCGCGCTTTCGTTTCGCTGCAGACGAACGGTCGTCTGCTTCTCGCCCAGAGAGCACGGTGCCGGCAGCGAAAGCCTCCAGGCTGCTGCTTCTGCCGAAACACGCCTGGGCTATGCACTTTCCCTCGCAGCGCTAGGTAGCGGCACCTTCCGTCTGCGTGGTAGCCTGAACCTTAAGGGAGAGCTTCTCGGCTGCGTCTCGCTCACAGAACACTTTTAGGTCAGCGAGCTTACCCAGAGCTTGCCCCCGATGCGTGGAAGCTTGTATTTGCACCACATTCCAGGGCTAGGCTTCTTGCCTGTACAGCCTGCACAGCGCCGGCAGAGCGCGGTGCTCTCTGCAGCCTTCTTCTCGCTTCCGAGTACCACCGCGCACCTTCCAGCCCTGCAGAGAGCGAAGATGCGGACAGACGTCCCGCACAGAAGAACGTGCCAGGACGAAAAGATGTTCCCCCTTTCCTCCTCGTCGTCGCCCGGATTGTGGTGCTGTGTTGAAAGTCTTGGCCAGCGAAAGGCGAATCCAGCAAGGGCTTCTCTCTTGACGCATTTGGCCGAGCGAGAGCTCCACGGACGCTTTGGACACTGTAAACCAGCAAGAAAATGATTGCACCTCGAGCTGAGGAAAATCCGTGCACAGAGCACTGTGGATGCGTGCAGTTATACACGCGCTGAAGAGCGGGACAGCTCAAAGCCATCGCTGGGCTTCAGTTCGCCATCCAGAGCACAGAAGGCGAAGAACGCAGCAGCCGGGCAGCGGGCAGGCATTCTAAGGGGCTCAGCGTGCCGGCTTCCAAAGTCCAGCAGAGAGCTGCTTCACAAGCGCATTCAGCTGATGAGAATGCTCCGGCAGCTTCCGCGAGTAAGGCGCAGCCCTTGCACTCCATCATCACACAACCTGGCCAGAAACAGTTGCTTGCACCCTGCCGTGTTGCAGAGTCCACGCAGCTTGAGCGCACCCAGAAGGACGCGTCGAGAAAGAAGGCGTTCTTCAAGGTGCCCCTTCTCGAAGCAGCCTGGAAACTGAGCACAACACACTGCGGCTAGGCAGCTTCCTTCGCCGATAGACGTGCCGTCCCACCCATTAGGCACTCTCGCAGCTCCGTTGCCCGCTTGCAGCAGCTGCTCCCAAAGAAAAAGGCTCCAGGAGCAACAGCCACTGCTGGGCTGAACCTTCCCCTTGCCTCACGTAGAGCAACGAGAAACTGTCCTCTGCACGCTGGCTTTCCCTTCTCCACCGCACCTACCACCGTGATCGCTGCGTCTCGAAGCATAAACCGAGCATCGTTGTTTCCAGGGGCTACTGGAAGAGAACTAGGCAGCAGCACAAGTAGCCGCAAGTCGAGCTTTCTGTTTCCGACTGCTAAAGTGAATCCGCGAACGAGCGAGTGGCAGGCACGCTTCCTCTTGCAGCCTGTGCGAGTCGCACGGCAGCCCGGTGGTGCTCTGCGCCTTCGTTCTTCTGCCCCTTCGTACCACGTCGCGCTTTCGTTTCGCTGCAGACGAACGGTCGTCTGCTTCTCGCCCAGAGAGCACGGTGCCGGCAGCGAAAGCCTCCAGGCTGCTGCTTCTGCCGAAACACGCCTGGGCTATGCACTTTCCCTCGCAGCGCTAGGTAGCGGCACCTTCCGTCTGCGTGGTAGCCTGAACCTTAAGGGAGAGCTTCTCGGCTGCGTCTCGCCCACAGAACACTTTTAGGTCAGCGAGCTTACCCAGAGCTTGCCCCCGATGCGTGGAAGCTTGTATTTGCACCACATTCCAGGGCTAGGCTTCTTGCCTGTACAGCCTGCACAGCGCCGGCAGAGCGCGGTGCTCTCTGCAGCCTTCTTCTCGCTTCCGAGTACCACCGCGCACCTTCCAGCCTTGCAGAGAGCGAAGATGCGGACAGACGTCCCGCACAGAAGAACGTGCCAGGACGAAAAGATGTTCCCCCTTTCCTCCTCGTCGTCGCCCGGATTGTGGTGCTGTGTTGAAAGTCTTGGCCAGCGAAAGGCGAATCCAGCAAGGGCTTCTCTCTTGACGCATTTGGCCGAGCGAGAGCTCCACGGACGCTTTGGACACTGTAAACCAGCAAGAAAATGATTGCACCTCGAGCTGAGGAAAATCCGTGCACAGAGCACTGTGGATGCGTGCAGTTATACACGCGCTGAAGAGCGGGACAGCTCAAAGCCATCGCTGGGCTTCAGTTCGCCATCCAGAGCACAGAAGGCGAAGAACGCAGCAGCCGGGCAGCGGGCAGGCATTCTAAGGGGCTCAGCGTGCCGGCTTCCAAAGTCCAGCAGAGAGCTGCTTCACAAGCGCATTCAGCTGATGAGAATGCTCCGGCAGCTTCCGCGAGTAAGGCGCAGCCCTTGCACTCCATCATCACACAACCTGGCCAGAAACAGTTGCTTGCACCCTGCCGTGTTGCAGAGTCCACGCAGCTTGAGCGCACCCAGAAGGACGCGTCGAGAAAGAAGGCGTTCTTCAAGGTGCCCCTTCTCGAAGCAGCCTGGAAACTGAGCACAACACACTGCGGCTAGGCAGCTTCCTTCGCCGATAGACGTGCCGTCCCACCCATTAGGCACTCTCGCAGCTCCGTTGCCCGCTTGCAGCAGCTGCTCCCAAAGAAAAAGGCTCCAGGAGCAACAGCCACTGCTGGGCTGAACCTTCCCCTTGCCTCACGTAGAGCAACGAGAAACTGTCCTCTGCACGCTGGCTTTCCCTTCTCCACCGCACCTACCACCGTGATCGCTGCGTCTCGAAGCATAAACCGAGCATCGTTGTTTCCAGGGGCTACTGGAAGAGAACTAGGCAGCAGCACAAGTAGCCGCAAGTCGAGCTTTCTGTTTCCGACTGCTAAAGTGAATCCGCGAACGAGCGAGTGGCAGGCACGCTTCCTCTTGCAGCCTGTGCGAGTCGCACGGCAGCCCGGTGGTGCTCTGCGCCTTCGTTCTTCTGCCCCTTCGTACCACGTCGCGCTTTCGTTTCGCTGCAGACGAACGGTCGTCTGCTTCTCGCCCAGAGAGCACGGTGCCGGCAGCGAAAGCCTCCAGGCTGCTGCTTCTGCCGAAACACGCCTGGGCTATGCACTTTCCCTCGCAGCGCTAGGTAGCGGCACCTTCCGTCTGCGTGGTAGCCTGAACCTTAAGGGAGAGCTTCTCGGCTGCGTCTCGCCCACAGAACACTTTTAGGTCAGCGAGCTTACCCAGAGCTTGCCCCCGATGCGTGGAAGCTTGTATTTGCACCACATTCCAGGGCTAGGCTTCTTGCCTGTACAGCCTGCACAGCGCCGGCAGAGCGCGGTGCTCTCTGCAGCCTTCTTCTCGCTTCCGAGTACCACCGCGCACCTTCCAGCCTTGCAGAGAGCGAAGATGCGGACAGACGTCCCGCACAGAAGAACGTGCCAGGACGAAAAGATGTTCCCCCTTTCCTCCTCGTCGTCGCCCGGATTGTGGTGCTGTGTTGAAAGTCTTGGCCAGCGAAAGGCGAATCCAGCAAGGGCTTCTCTCTTGACGCATTTGGCCGAGCGAGAGCTCCACGGACGCTTTGGACACTGTAAACCAGCAAGAAAATGATTGCACCTCGAGCTGAGGAAAATCCGTGCACAGAGCACTGTGGATGCGTGCAGTTATACACGCGCTGAAGAGCGGGACAGCTCAAAGCCATCGCTGGGCTTCAGTTCGCCATCCAGAGCACAGAAGGCGAAGAACGCAGCAGCCGGGCAGCGGGCAGGCATTCTAAGGGGCTCAGCGTGCCGGCTTCCAAAGTCCAGCAGAGAGCTGCTTCACAAGCGCATTCAGCTGATGAGAATGCTCCGGCAGCTTCCGCGAGTAAGGCGCAGCCCTTGCACTCCATCATCACACAACCTGGCCAGAAACAGTTGCTTGCACCCTGCCGTGTTGCAGAGTCCACGCAGCTTGAGCGCACCCAGAAGGACGCGTCGAGAAAGAAGGCGTTCTTCAAGGTGCCCCTTCTCGAAGCAGCCTGGAAACTGAGCACAACACACTGCGGCTAGGCAGCTTCCTTCGCCGATAGACGTGCCGTCCCACCCATTAGGCACTCTCGCAGCTCCGTTGCCCGCTTGCAGCAGCTGCTCCCAAAGAAAAAGGCTCCAGGAGCAACAGCCACTGCTGGGCTGAACCTTCCCCTTGCCTCACGTAGAGCAACGAGAAACTGTCCTCTGCACGCTGGCTTTCCCTTCTCCACCGCACCTACCACCGTGATCGCTGCGTCTCGAAGCATAAACCGAGCATCGTTGTTTCCAGGGGCTACTGGAAGAGAACTAGGCAGCAGCACAAGTAGCCGCAAGTCGAGCTTTCTGTTTCCGACTGCTAAAGTGAATCCGCGAACGAGCGAGTGGCAGGCACGCTTCCTCTTGCAGCCTGTGCGAGTCGCACGGCAGCCCGGTGGTGCTCTGCGCCTTCGTTCTTCTGCCCCTTCGTACCACGTCGCGCTTTCGTTTCGCTGCAGACGAACGGTCGTCTGCTTCTCGCCCAGAGAGCACGGTGCCGGCAGCGAAAGCCTCCAGGCTGCTGCTTCTGCCGAAACACGCCTGGGCTATGCACTTTCCCTCGCAGCGCTAGGTAGCGGCACCTTCCGTCTGCGTGGTAGCCTGAACCTTAAGGGAGAGCTTCTCGGCTGCGTCTCGCCCACAGAACACTTTTAGGTCAGCGAGCTTACCCAGAGCTTGCCCCCGATGCGTGGAAGCTTGTATTTGCACCACATTCCAGGGCTAGGCTTCTTGCCTGTACAGCCTGCACAGCGCCGGCAGAGCGCGGTGCTCTCTGCAGCCTTCTTCTCGCTTCCGAGTACCACCGCGCACCTTCCAGCCCTGCAGAGAGCGAAGATGCGGACAGACGTCCCGCACAGAAGAACGTGCCAGGACGAAAAGATGTTCCCCCTTTCCTCCTCGTCGTCGCCCGGATTGTGGTGCTGTGTTGAAAGTCTTGGCCAGCGAAAGGCGAATCCAGCAAGGGCTTCTCTCTTGACGCATTTGGCCGAGCGAGAGCTCCACGGACGCTTTGGACACTGTAAACCAGCAAGAAAATGATTGCACCTCGAGCTGAGGAAAATCCGTGCACAGAGCACTGTGGATGCGTGCAGTTATACACGCGCTGAAGAGCGGGACAGCTCAAAGCCATCGCTGGGCTTCAGTTCGCCATCCAGAGCACAGAAGGCGAAGAACGCAGCAGCCGGGCAGCGGGCAGGCATTCTAAGGGGCTCAGCGTGCCGGCTTCCAAAGTCCAGCAGAGAGCTGCTTCACAAGCGCATTCAGCTGATGAGAATGCTCCGGCAGCTTCCGCGAGTAAGGCGCAGCCCTTGCACTCCATCATCACACAACCTGGCCAGAAACAGTTGCTTGCACCCTGCCGTGTTGCAGAGTCCACGCAGCTTGAGCGCACCCAGAAGGACGCGTCGAGAAAGAAGGCGTTCTTCAAGGTGCCCCTTCTCGAAGCAGCCTGGAAACTGAGCACAACACACTGCGGCTAGGCAGCTTCCTTCGCCGATAGACGTGCCGTCCCACCCATTAGGCACTCTCGCAGCTCCGTTGCCCGCTTGCAGCAGCTGCTCCCAAAGAAAAAGGCTCCAGGAGCAACAGCCACTGCTGGGCTGAACCTTCCCCTTGCCTCACGTAGAGCAACGAGAAACTGTCCTCTGCACGCTGGCTTTCCCTTCTCCACCGCACCTACCACCGTGATCGCTGCGTCTCGAAGCATAAACCGAGCATCGTTGTTTCCAGGGGCTACTGGAAGAGAACTAGGCAGCAGCACAAGTAGCCGCAAGTCGAGCTTTCTGTTTCCGACTGCTAAAGTGAATCCGCGAACGAGCGAGTGGCAGGCACGCTTCCTCTTGCAGCCTGTGCGAGTCGCACGGCAGCCCGGTGGTGCTCTGCGCCTTCGTTCTTCTGCCCCTTCGTACCACGTCGCGCTTTCGTTTCGCTGCAGACGAACGGTCGTCTGCTTCTCGCCCAGAGAGCACGGTGCCGGCAGCGAAAGCCTCCAGGCTGCTGCTTCTGCCGAAACACGCCTGGGCTATGCACTTTCCCTCGCAGCGCTAGGTAGCGGCACTTTCCGTCTGCGTGGTAGCCTGAACCTTAAGGGAGAGCTTCTCGGCTGCGTCTCGCCCACAGAACACTTTTAGGTCAGCGAGCTTACCCAGAGCTTGCCCCCGATGCGTGGAAGCTTGTATTTGCACCACATTCCAGGGCTAGGCTTCTTGCCTGTACAGCCTGCACAGCGCCGGCAGAGCGCGGTGCTCTCTGCAGCCTTCTTCTCGCTTCCGAGTACCACCGCGCACCTTCCAGCCTTGCAGAGAGCGAAGATGCGGACAGACGTCCCGCACAGAAGAACGTGCCAGGACGAAAAGATGTTCCCCCTTTCCTCCTCGTCGTCGCCCGGATTGTGGTGCTGTGTTGAAAGTCTTGGCCAGCGAAAGGCGAATCCAGCAAGGGCTTCTCTCTTGACGCATTTGGCCGAGCGAGAGCTCCACGGACGCTTTGGACACTGTAAACCAGCAAGAAAATGATTGCACCTCGAGCTGAGGAAAATCCGTGCACAGAGCACTGTGGATGCGTGCAGTTATACACGCGCTGAAGAGCGGGACAGCTCAAAGCCATCGCTGGGCTTCAGTTCGCCATCCAGAGCACAGAAGGCGAAGAACGCAGCAGCCGGGCAGCGGGCAGGCATTCTAAGGGGCTCAGCGTGCCGGCTTCCAAAGTCCAGCAGAGAGCTGCTTCACAAGCGCATTCAGCTGATGAGAATGCTCCGGCAGCTTCCGCGAGTAAGGCGCAGCCCTTGCACTCCATCATCACACAACCTGGCCAGAAACAGTTGCTTGCACCCTGCCGTGTTGCAGAGTCCACGCAGCTTGAGCGCACCCAGAAGGACGCGTCGAGAAAGAAGGCGTTCTTCAAGGTGCCCCTTCTCGAAGCAGCCTGGAAACTGAGCACAACACACTGCGGCTAGGCAGCTTCCTTCGCCGATAGACGTGCCGTCCCACCCATTAGGCACTCTCGCAGCTCCGTTGCCCGCTTGCAGCAGCTGCTCCCAAAGAAAAAGGCTCCAGGAGCAACAGCCACTGCTGGGCTGAACCTTCCCCTTGCCTCACGTAGAGCAACGAGAAACTGTCCTCTGCACGCTGGCTTTCCCTTCTCCACCGCACCTACCACCGTGATCGCTGCGTCTCGAAGCATAAACCGAGCATCGTTGTTTCCAGGGGCTACTGGAAGAGAACTAGGCAGCAGCACAAGTAGCCGCAAGTCGAGCTTTCTGTTTCCGACTGCTAAAGTGAATCCGCGAACGAGCGAGTGGCAGGCACGCTTCCTCTTGCAGCCTGTGCGAGTCGCACGGCAGCCCGGTGGTGCTCTGCGCCTTCGTTCTTCTGCCCCTTCGTACCACGTCGCGCTTTCGTTTCGCTGCAGACGAACGGTCGTCTGCTTCTCGCCCAGAGAGCACGGTGCCGGCAGCGAAAGCCTCCAGGCTGCTGCTTCTGCCGAAACACGCCTGGGCTATGCACTTTCCCTCGCAGCGCTAGGTAGCGGCACCTTCCGTCTGCGTGGTAGCCTGAACCTTAAGGGAGAGCTTCTCGGCTGCGTCTCGCCCACAGAACACTTTTAGGTCAGCGAGCTTACCCAGAGCTTGCCCCCGATGCGTGGAAGCTTGTATTTGCACCACATTCCAGGGCTAGGCTTCTTGCCTGTACAGCCTGCACAGCGCCGGCAGAGCGCGGTGCTCTCTGCAGCCTTCTTCTCGCTTCCGAGTACCACCGCGCACCTTCCAGCCCTGCAGAGAGCGAAGATGCGGACAGACGTCCCGCACAGAAGAACGTGCCAGGACGAAAAGATGTTCCCCCTTTCCTCCTCGTCGTCGCCCGGATTGTGGTGCTGTGTTGAAAGTCTTGGCCAGCGAAAGGCGAATCCAGCAAGGGCTTCTCTCTTGACGCATTTGGCCGAGCGAGAGCTCCACGGACGCTTTGGACACTGTAAACCAGCAAGAAAATGATTGCACCTCGAGCTGAGGAAAATCCGTGCACAGAGCACTGTGGATGCGTGCAGTTATACACGCGCTGAAGAGCGGGACAGCTCAAAGCCATCGCTGGGCTTCAGTTCGCCATCCAGAGCACAGAAGGCGAAGAACGCAGCAGCCGGGCAGCGGGCAGGCATTCTAAGGGGCTCAGCGTGCCGGCTTCCAAAGTCCAGCAGAGAGCTGCTTCACAAGCGCATTCAGCTGATGAGAATGCTCCGGCAGCTTCCGCGAGTAAGGCGCAGCCCTTGCACTCCATCATCACACAACCTGGCCAGAAACAGTTGCTTGCACCCTGCCGTGTTGCAGAGTCCACGCAGCTTGAGCGCACCCAGAAGGACGCGTCGAGAAAGAAGGCGTTCTTCAAGGTGCCCCTTCTCGAAGCAGCCTGGAAACTGAGCACAACACACTGCGGCTAGGCAGCTTCCTTCGCCGATAGACGTGCCGTCCCACCCATTAGGCACTCTCGCAGCTCCGTTGCCCGCTTGCAGCAGCTGCTCCCAAAGAAAAAGGCTCCAGGAGCAACAGCCACTGCTGGGCTGAACCTTCCCCTTGCCTCACGTAGAGCAACGAGAAACTGTCCTCTGCACGCTGGCTTTCCCTTCTCCACCGCACCTACCACCGTGATCGCTGCGTCTCGAAGCATAAACCGAGCATCGTTGTTTCCAGGGGCTACTGGAAGAGAACTAGGCAGCAGCACAAGTAGCCGCAAGTCGAGCTTTCTGTTTCCGACTGCTAAAGTGAATCCGCGAACGAGCGAGTGGCAGGCACGCTTCCTCTTGCAGCCTGTGCGAGTCGCACGGCAGCCCGGTGGTGCTCTGCGCCTTCGTTCTTCTGCCCCTTCGTACCACGTCGCGCTTTCGTTTCGCTGCAGACGAACGGTCGTCTGCTTCTCGCCCAGAGAGCACGGTGCCGGCAGCGAAAGCCTCCAGGCTGCTGCTTCTGCCGAAACACGCCTGGGCTATGCACTTTCCCTCGCAGCGCTAGGTAGCGGCACCTTCCGTCTGCGTGGTAGCCTGAACCTTAAGGGAGAGCTTCTCGGCTGCGTCTCGCTCACAGAACACTTTTAGGTCAGCGAGCTTACCCAGAGCTTGCCCCCGATGCGTGGAAGCTTGTATTTGCACCACATTCCAGGGCTAGGCTTCTTGCCTGTACAGCCTGCACAGCGCCGGCAGAGCGCGGTGCTCTCTGCAGCCTTCTTCTCGCTTCCGAGTACCACCGCGCACCTTCCAGCCTTGCAGAGAGCGAAGATGCGGACAGACGTCCCGCACAGAAGAACGTGCCAGGACGAAAAGATGTTCCCCCTTTCCTCCTCGTCGTCGCCCGGATTGTGGTGCTGTGTTGAAAGTCTTGGCCAGCGAAAGGCGAATCCAGCAAGGGCTTCTCTCTTGACGCATTTGGCCGAGCGAGAGCTCCACGGACGCTTTGGACACTGTAAACCAGCAAGAAAATGATTGCACCTCGAGCTGAGGAAAATCCGTGCACAGAGCACTGTGGATGCGTGCAGTTATACACGCGCTGAAGAGCGGGACAGCTCAAAGCCATCGCTGGGCTTCAGTTCGCCATCCAGAGCACAGAAGGCGAAGAACGCAGCAGCCGGGCAGCGGGCAGGCATTCTAAGGGGCTCAGCGTGCCGGCTTCCAAAGTCCAGCAGAGAGCTGCTTCACAAGCGCATTCAGCTGATGAGAATGCTCCGGCAGCTTCCGCGAGTAAGGCGCAGCCCTTGCACTCCATCATCACACAACCTGGCCAGAAACAGTTGCTTGCACCCTGCCGTGTTGCAGAGTCCACGCAGCTTGAGCGCACCCAGAAGGACGCGTCGAGAAAGAAGGCGTTCTTCAAGGTGCCCCTTCTCGAAGCAGCCTGGAAACTGAGCACAACACACTGCGGCTAGGCAGCTTCCTTCGCCGATAGACGTGCCGTCCCACCCATTAGGCACTCTCGCAGCTCCGTTGCCCGCTTGCAGCAGCTGCTCCCAAAGAAAAAGGCTCCAGGAGCAACAGCCACTGCTGGGCTGAACCTTCCCCTTGCCTCACGTAGAGCAACGAGAAACTGTCCTCTGCACGCTGGCTTTCCCTTCTCCACCGCACCTACCACCGTGATCGCTGCGTCTCGAAGCATAAACCGAGCATCGTTGTTTCCAGGGGCTACTGGAAGAGAACTAGGCAGCAGCACAAGTAGCCGCAAGTCGAGCTTTCTGTTTCCGACTGCTAAAGTGAATCCGCGAACGAGCGAGTGGCAGGCACGCTTCCTCTTGCAGCCTGTGCGAGTCGCACGGCAGCCCGGTGGTGCTCTGCGCCTTCGTTCTTCTGCCCCTTCGTACCACGTCGCGCTTTCGTTTCGCTGCAGACGAACGGTCGTCTGCTTCTCGCCCAGAGAGCACGGTGCCGGCAGCGAAAGCCTCCAGGCTGCTGCTTCTGCCGAAACACGCCTGGGCTATGCACTTTCCCTCGCAGCGCTAGGTAGCGGCACTTTCCGTCTGCGTGGTAGCCTGAACCTTAAGGGAGAGCTTCTCGGCTGCGTCTCGCCCACAGAACACTTTTAGGTCAGCGAGCTTACCCAGAGCTTGCCCCCGATGCGTGGAAGCTTGTATTTGCACCACATTCCAGGGCTAGGCTTCTTGCCTGTACAGCCTGCACAGCGCCGGCAGAGCGCGGTGCTCTCTGCAGCCTTCTTCTCGCTTCCGAGTACCACCGCGCACCTTCCAGCCTTGCAGAGAGCGAAGATGCGGACAGACGTCCCGCACAGAAGAACGTGCCAGGACGAAAAGATGTTCCCCCTTTCCTCCTCGTCGTCGCCCGGATTGTGGTGCTGTGTTGAAAGTCTTGGCCAGCGAAAGGCGAATCCAGCAAGGGCTTCTCTCTTGACGCATTTGGCCGAGCGAGAGCTCCACGGACGCTTTGGACACTGTAAACCAGCAAGAAAATGATTGCACCTCGAGCTGAGGAAAATCCGTGCACAGAGCACTGTGGATGCGTGCAGTTATACACGCGCTGAAGAGCGGGACAGCTCAAAGCCATCGCTGGGCTTCAGTTCGCCATCCAGAGCACAGAAGGCGAAGAACGCAGCAGCCGGGCAGCGGGCAGGCATTCTAAGGGGCTCAGCGTGCCGGCTTCCAAAGTCCAGCAGAGAGCTGCTTCACAAGCGCATTCAGCTGATGAGAATGCTCCGGCAGCTTCCGAGAGTAAGGCGCAGCCCTTGCACTCCATCATCACACAACCTGGCCAGAAACAGTTGCTTGCACCCTGCCGTGTTGCAGAGTCCACGCAGCTTGAGCGCACCCAGAAGGACGCGTCGAGAAAGAAGGCGTTCTTCAAGGTGCCCCTTCTCGAAGCAGCCTGGAAACTGAGCACAACACACTGCGGCTAGGCAGCTTCCTTCGCCGATAGACGTGCCGTCCCACCCATTAGGCACTCTCGCAGCTCCGTTGCCCGCTTGCAGCAGCTGCTCCCAAAGAAAAAGGCTCCAGGAGCAACAGCCACTGCTGGGCTGAACCTTCCCCTTGCCTCACGTAGAGCAACGAGAAACTGTCCTCTGCACGCTGGCTTTCCCTTCTCCACCGCACCTACCACCGTGATCGCTGCGTCTCGAAGCATAAACCGAGCATCGTTGTTTCCAGGGGCTACTGGAAGAGAACTAGGCAGCAGCACAAGTAGCCGCAAGTCGAGCTTTCTGTTTCCGACTGCTAAAGTGAATCCGCGAACGAGCGAGTGGCAGGCACGCTTCCTCTTGCAGCCTGTGCGAGTCGCACGGCAGCCCGGTGGTGCTCTGCGCCTTCGTTCTTCTGCCCCTTCGTACCACGTCGCGCTTTCGTTTCGCTGCAGACGAACGGTCGTCTGCTTCTCGCCCAGAGAGCACGGTGCCGGCAGCGAAAGCCTCCAGGCTGCTGCTTCTGCCGAAACACGCCTGGGCTATGCACTTTCCCTCGCAGCGCTAGGTAGCGGCACCTTCCGTCTGCGTGGTAGCCTGAACCTTAAGGGAGAGCTTCTCGGCTGCGTCTCGCCCACAGAACACTTTTAGGTCAGCGAGCTTACCCAGAGCTTGCCCCCGATGCGTGGAAGCTTGTATTTGCACCACATTCCAGGGCTAGGCTTCTTGCCTGTACAGCCTGCACAGCGCCGGCAGAGCGCGGTGCTCTCTGCAGCCTTCTTCTCGCTTCCGAGTACCACCGCGCACCTTCCAGCCCTGCAGAGAGCGAAGATGCGGACAGACGTCCCGCACAGAAGAACGTGCCAGGACGAAAAGATGTTCCCCCTTTCCTCCTCGTCGTCGCCCGGATTGTGGTGCTGTGTTGAAAGTCTTGGCCAGCGAAAGGCGAATCCAGCAAGGGCTTCTCTCTTGACGCATTTGGCCGAGCGAGAGCTCCACGGACGCTTTGGACACTGTAAACCAGCAAGAAAATGATTGCACCTCGAGCTGAGGAAAATCCGTGCACAGAGCACTGTGGATGCGTGCAGTTATACACGCGCTGAAGAGCGGGACAGCTCAAAGCCATCGCTGGGCTTCAGTTCGCCATCCAGAGCACAGAAGGCGAAGAACGCAGCAGCCGGGCAGCGGGCAGGCATTCTAAGGGGCTCAGCGTGCCGGCTTCCAAAGTCCAGCAGAGAGCTGCTTCACAAGCGCATTCAGCTGATGAGAATGCTCCGGCAGCTTCCGCGAGTAAGGCGCAGCCCTTGCACTCCATCATCACACAACCTGGCCAGAAACAGTTGCTTGCACCCTGCCGTGTTGCAGAGTCCACGCAGCTTGAGCGCACCCAGAAGGACGCGTCGAGAAAGAAGGCGTTCTTCAAGGTGCCCCTTCTCGAAGCAGCCTGGAAACTGAGCACAACACACTGCGGCTAGGCAGCTTCCTTCGCCGATAGACGTGCCGTCCCACCCATTAGGCACTCTCGCAGCTCCGTTGCCCGCTTGCAGCAGCTGCTCCCAAAGAAAAAGGCTCCAGGAGCAACAGCCACTGCTGGGCTGAACCTTCCCCTTGCCTCACGTAGAGCAACGAGAAACTGTCCTCTGCACGCTGGCTTTCCCTTCTCCACCGCACCTACCACCGTGATCGCTGCGTCTCGAAGCATAAACCGAGCATCGTTGTTTCCAGGGGCTACTGGAAGAGAACTAGGCAGCAGCACAAGTAGCCGCAAGTCGAGCTTTCTGTTTCCGACTGCTAAAGTGAATCCGCGAACGAGCGAGTGGCAGGCACGCTTCCTCTTGCAGCCTGTGCGAGTCGCACGGCAGCCCGGTGGTGCTCTGCGCCTTCGTTCTTCTGCCCCTTCGTACCACGTCGCGCTTTCGTTTCGCTGCAGACGAACGGTCGTCTGCTTCTCGCCCAGAGAGCACGGTGCCGGCAGCGAAAGCCTCCAGGCTGCTGCTTCTGCCGAAACACGCCTGGGCTATGCACTTTCCCTCGCAGCGCTAGGTAGCGGCACCTTCCGTCTGCGTGGTAGCCTGAACCTTAAGGGAGAGCTTCTCGGCTGCGTCTCGCCCACAGAACACTTTTAGGTCAGCGAGCTTACCCAGAGCTTGCCCCCGATGCGTGGAAGCTTGTATTTGCACCACATTCCAGGGCTAGGCTTCTTGCCTGTACAGCCTGCACAGCGCCGGCAGAGCGCGGTGCTCTCTGCAGCCTTCTTCTCGCTTCCGAGTACCACCGCGCACCTTCCAGCCTTGCAGAGAGCGAAGATGCGGACAGACGTCCCGCACAGAAGAACGTGCCAGGACGAAAAGATGTTCCCCCTTTCCTCCTCGTCGTCGCCCGGATTGTGGTGCTGTGTTGAAAGTCTTGGCCAGCGAAAGGCGAATCCAGCAAGGGCTTCTCTCTTGACGCATTTGGCCGAGCGAGAGCTCCACGGACGCTTTGGACACTGTAAACCAGCAAGAAAATGATTGCACCTCGAGCTGAGGAAAATCCGTGCACAGAGCACTGTGGATGCGTGCAGTTATACACGCGCTGAAGAGCGGGACAGCTCAAAGCCATCGCTGGGCTTCAGTTCGCCATCCAGAGCACAGAAGGCGAAGAACGCAGCAGCCGGGCAGCGGGCAGGCATTCTAAGGGGCTCAGCGTGCCGGCTTCCAAAGTCCAGCAGAGAGCTGCTTCACAAGCGCATTCAGCTGATGAGAATGCTCCGGCAGCTTCCGAGAGTAAGGCGCAGCCCTTGCACTCCATCATCACACAACCTGGCCAGAAACAGTTGCTTGCACCCTGCCGTGTTGCAGAGTCCACGCAGCTTGAGCGCACCCAGAAGGACGCGTCGAGAAAGAAGGCGTTCTTCAAGGTGCCCCTTCTCGAAGCAGCCTGGAAACTGAGCACAACACACTGCGGCTAGGCAGCTTCCTTCGCCGATAGACGTGCCGTCCCACCCATTAGGCACTCTCGCAGCTCCGTTGCCCGCTTGCAGCAGCTGCTCCCAAAGAAAAAGGCTCCAGGAGCAACAGCCACTGCTGGGCTGAACCTTCCCCTTGCCTCACGTAGAGCAACGAGAAACTGTCCTCTGCACGCTGGCTTTCCCTTCTCCACCGCACCTACCACCGTGATCGCTGCGTCTCGAAGCATAAACCGAGCATCGTTGTTTCCAGGGGCTACTGGAAGAGAACTAGGCAGCAGCACAAGTAGCCGCAAGTCGAGCTTTCTGTTTCCGACTGCTAAAGTGAATCCGCGAACGAGCGAGTGGCAGGCACGCTTCCTCTTGCAGCCTGTGCGAGTCGCACGGCAGCCCGGTGGTGCTCTGCGCCTTCGTTCTTCTGCCCCTTCGTACCACGTCGCGCTTTCGTTTCGCTGCAGACGAACGGTCGTCTGCTTCTCGCCCAGAGAGCACGGTGCCGGCAGCGAAAGCCTCCAGGCTGCTGCTTCTGCCGAAACACGCCTGGGCTATGCACTTTCCCTCGCAGCGCTAGGTAGCGGCACCTTCCGTCTGCGTGGTAGCCTGAACCTTAAGGGAGAGCTTCTCGGCTGCGTCTCGCCCACAGAACACTTTTAGGTCAGCGAGCTTACCCAGAGCTTGCCCCCGATGCGTGGAAGCTTGTATTTGCACCACATTCCAGGGCTAGGCTTCTTGCCTGTACAGCCTGCACAGCGCCGGCAGAGCGCGGTGCTCTCTGCAGCCTTCTTCTCGCTTCCGAGTACCACCGCGCACCTTCCAGCCTTGCAGAGAGCGAAGATGCGGACAGACGTCCCGCACAGAAGAACGTGCCAGGACGAAAAGATGTTCCCCCTTTCCTCCTCGTCGTCGCCCGGATTGTGGTGCTGTGTTGAAAGTCTTGGCCAGCGAAAGGCGAATCCAGCAAGGGCTTCTCTCTTGACGCATTTGGCCGAGCGAGAGCTCCACGGACGCTTTGGACACTGTAAACCAGCAAGAAAATGATTGCACCTCGAGCTGAGGAAAATCCGTGCACAGAGCACTGTGGATGCGTGCAGTTATACACGCGCTGAAGAGCGGGACAGCTCAAAGCCATCGCTGGGCTTCAGTTCGCCATCCAGAGCACAGAAGGCGAAGAACGCAGCAGCCGGGCAGCGGGCAGGCATTCTAAGGGGCTCAGCGTGCCGGCTTCCAAAGTCCAGCAGAGAGCTGCTTCACAAGCGCATTCAGCTGATGAGAATGCTCCGGCAGCTTCCGCGAGTAAGGCGCAGCCCTTGCACTCCATCATCACACAACCTGGCCAGAAACAGTTGCTTGCACCCTGCCGTGTTGCAGAGTCCACGCAGCTTGAGCGCACCCAGAAGGACGCGTCGAGAAAGAAGGCGTTCTTCAAGGTGCCCCTTCTCGAAGCAGCCTGGAAACTGAGCACAACACACTGCGGCTAGGCAGCTTCCTTCGCC
The DNA here is from genome assembly GCF_041296385.1 of Aphelocoma coerulescens. Taxonomy (NCBI): domain Eukaryota; kingdom Metazoa; phylum Chordata; class Aves; order Passeriformes; family Corvidae; genus Aphelocoma; species Aphelocoma coerulescens. Next base: position 77,286 of record NW_027183622.1, read on the forward strand.
GATAGACGTGCCGTCCCACCCATTAGGCACTCTCGCAGCTCCGTTGCCCGCTTGCAGCAGCTGCTCCCAAAGAAAAAGGCTCCAGGAGCAACAGCCACTGCTGGGCTGAACCTTCCCCTTGCCTCACGTAGAGCAACGAGAAACTGTCCTCTGCACGCTGGCTTTCCCTTCTCCACCGCACCTACCACCGTGATCGCTGCGTCTCGAAGCATAAACCGAGCATCGTTGTTTCCAGGGGCTACTGGAAGAGAACTAGGCAGCAGCACAAGTAGCCGCAAGTCGAGCTTTCTGTTTCCGACTGCTAAAGTGAATCCGCGAACGAGCGAGTGGCAGGCACGCTTCCTCTTGCAGCCTGTGCGAGTCGCACGGCAGCCCGGTGGTGCTCTGCGCCTTCGTTCTTCTGCCCCTTCGTACCACGTCGCGCTTTCGTTTCGCTGCAGACGAACGGTCGTCTGCTTCTCGCCCAGAGAGCACGGTGCCGGCAGCGAAAGCCTCCAGGCTGCTGCTTCTGCCGAAACACGCCTGGGCTATGCACTTTCCCTCGCAGCGCTAGGTAGCGGCACCTTCCGTCTGCGTGGTAGCCTGAACCTTAAGGGAGAGCTTCTCGGCTGCGTCTCGCCCACAGAACACTTTTAGGTCAGCGAGCTTACCCAGAGCTTGCCCCCGATGCGTGGAAGCTTGTATTTGCACCACATTCCAGGGCTAGGCTTCTTGCCTGTACAGCCTGCACAGCGCCGGCAGAGCGCGGTGCTCTCTGCAGCCTTCTTCTCGCTTCCGAGTACCACCGCGCACCTTCCAGCCTTGCAGAGAGCGAAGATGCGGACAGACGTCCCGCACAGAAGAACGTGCCAGGACGAAAAGATGTTCCCCCTTTCCTCCTCGTCGTCGCCCGGATTGTGGTGCTGTGTTGAAAGTCTTGGCCAGCGAAAGGCGAATCCAGCAAGGGCTTCTCTCTTGACGCATTTGGCCGAGCGAGAGCTCCACGGACGCTTTGGACACTGTAAACCAGCAAGAAAATGATTGCACCTCGAGCTGAGGAAAATCCGTGCACAGAGCACTGTGGATGCGTGCAGTTATACACGCGCTGAAGAGCGGGACAGCTCAAAGCCATCGCTGGGCTTCAGTTCGCCATCCAGAGCACAGAAGGCGAAGAACGCAGCAGCCGGGCAGCGGGCAGGCATTCTAAGGGGCTCAGCGTGCCGGCTTCCAAAGTCCAGCAGAGAGCTGCTTCACAAGCGCATTCAGCTGATGAGAATGCTCCGGCAGCTTCCGCGAGTAAGGCGCAGCCCTTGCACTCCATCATCACACAACCTAGCCAGAAACAGTTGCTTGCACCCTGCCGTGTTGCAGAGTCCACGCAGCTTGAGCGCACCCAGAAGGACGCGTCGAGAAAGAAGGCGTTCTTCAAGGTGCCCCTTCTCGAAGCAGCCTGGAAACTGAGCACAACACACTGCGGCTAGGCAGCTTCCTTCGCCGATAGACGTGCCGTCCCACCCATTAGGCACTCTCGCAGCTCCGTTGCCCGCTTGCAGCAGCTGCTCCCAAAGAAAAAGGCTCCAGGAGCAACAGCCACTGCTGGGCTGAACCTTCCCCTTGCCTCACGTAGAGCAACGAGAAACTGTCCTCTGCACGCTGGCTTTCCCTTCTCCACCGCACCTACCACTGTGATCGCTGCGTCTCGAAGCATAAACCGAGCATCGTTGTTTCCAGGGGCTACTGGAAGAGAACTAGGCAGCAGCACAAGTAGCCGCAAGTCGAGCTTTCTGTTTCCGACTGCTAAAGTGAATCCGCGAACGAGCGAGTGGCAGGCACGCTTCCTCTTGCAGCCTGTGCGAGTCGCACGGCAGCCCGGTGGTGCTCTGCGCCTTCGTTCTTCTGCCCCTTCGTACCACGTCGCGCTTTCGTTTCGCTGCAGACGAACGGTCGTCTGCTTCTCGCCCAGAGAGCACGGTGCCGGCAGCGAAAGCCTCCAGGCTGCTGCTTCTGCCGAAACACGCCTGGGCTATGCACTTTCCCTCGCAGCGCTAGGTAGCGGCACCTTCCGTCTGCGTGGTAGCCTGAACCTTAAGGGAGAGCTTCTCGGCTGCGTCTCGCCCACAGAACACTTTTAGGTCAGCGAGCTTACCCAGAGCTTGCCCCCGATGCGTGGAAGCTTGTATTTGCACCACATTCCAGGGCTAGGCTTCTTGCCTGTACAGCCTGCACAGCGCCGGCAGAGCGCGGTGCTCTCTGCAGCCTTCTTCTCGCTTCCGAGTACCACCGCGCACCTTCCAGCCTTGCAGAGAGCGAAGATGCGGACAGACGTCCCGCACAGAAGAACGTGCCAGGACGAAAAGATGTTCCCCCTTTCCTCCTCGTCGTCGCCCGGATTGTGGTGCTGTGTTGAAAGTCTTGGCCAGCGAAAGGCGAATCCAGCAAGGGCTTCTCTCTTGACGCATTTGGCCGAGCGAGAGCTCCACGGACGCTTTGGACACTGTAAACCAGCAAGAAAATGATTGCACCTCGAGCTGAGGAAAATCCGTGCACAGAGCACTGTGGATGCGTGCAGTTATACACGCGCTGAAGAGCGGGACAGCTCAAAGCCATCGCTGGGCTTCAGTTCGCCATCCAGAGCACAGAAGGCGAAGAACGCAGCAGCCGGGCAGCGGGCAGGCATTCTAAGGGGCTCAGCGTGCCGGCTTCCAAAGTCCAGCAGAGAGCTGCTTCACAAGCGCATTCAGCTGATGAGAATGCTCCGGCAGCTTCCGCGAGTAAGGCGCAGCCCTTGCACTCCATCATCACACAACCTGGCCAGAAACAGTTGCTTGCACCCTGCCGTGTTGCAGAGTCCACGCAGCTTGAGCGCACCCAGAAGGACGCGTCGAGAAAGAAGGCGTTCTTCAAGGTGCCCCTTCTCGAAGCAGCCTGGAAACTGAGCACAACACACTGCGGCTAGGCAGCTTCCTTCGCCGATAGACGTGCCGTCCCACCCATTAGGCACTCTCGCAGCTCCGTTGCCCGCTTGCAGCAGCTGCTCCCAAAGAAAAAGGCTCCAGGAGCAACAGCCACTGCTGGGCTGAACCTTCCCCTTGCCTCACGTAGAGCAACGAGAAACTGTCCTCTGCACGCTGGCTTTCCCTTCTCCACCGCACCTACCACCGTGATCGCTGCGTCTCGAAGCATAAACCGAGCATCGTTGTTTCCAGGGGCTACTGGAAGAGAACTAGGCAGCAGCACAAGTAGCCGCAAGTCGAGCTTTCTGTTTCCGACTGCTAAAGTGAATCCGCGAACGAGCGAGTGGCAGGCACGCTTCCTCTTGCAGCCTGTGCGAGTCGCACGGCAGCCCGGTGGTGCTCTGCGCCTTCGTTCTTCTGCCCCTTCGTACCACGTCGCGCTTTCGTTTCGCTGCAGACGAACGGTCGTCTGCTTCTCGCCCAGAGAGCACGGTGCCGGCAGCGAAAGCCTCCAGGCTGCTGCTTCTGCCGAAACACGCCTGGGCTATGCACTTTCCCTCGCAGCGCTAGGTAGCGGCACTTTCCGTCTGCGTGGTAGCCTGAACCTTAAGGGAGAGCTTCTCGGCTGCGTCTCGCCCACAGAACACTTTTAGGTCAGCGAGCTTACCCAGAGCTTGCCCCCGATGCGTGGAAGCTTGTATTTGCACCACATTCCAGGGCTAGGCTTCTTGCCTGTACAGCCTGCACAGCGCCGGCAGAGCGCGGTGCTCTCTGCAGCCTTCTTCTCGCTTCCGAGTACCACCGCGCACCTTCCAGCCTTGCAGAGAGCGAAGATGCGGACAGACGTCCCGCACAGAAGAACGTGCCAGGACGAAAAGATGTTCCCCCTTTCCTCCTCGTCGTCGCCCGGATTGTGGTGCTGTGTTGAAAGTCTTGGCCAGCGAAAGGCGAATCCAGCAAGGGCTTCTCTCTTGACGCATTTGGCCGAGCGAGAGCTCCACGGACGCTTTGGACACTGTAAACCAGCAAGAAAATGATTGCACCTCGAGCTGAGGAAAATCCGTGCACAGAGCACTGTGGATGCGTGCAGTTATACACGCGCTGAAGAGCGGGACAGCTCAAAGCCATCGCTGGGCTTCAGTTCGCCATCCAGAGCACAGAAGGCGAAGAACGCAGCAGCCGGGCAGCGGGCAGGCATTCTAAGGGGCTCAGCGTGCCGGCTTCCAAAGTCCAGCAGAGAGCTGCTTCACAAGCGCATTCAGCTGATGAGAATGCTCCGGCAGCTTCCGAGAGTAAGGCGCAGCCCTTGCACTCCATCATCACACAACCTGGCCAGAAACAGTTGCTTGCACCCTGCCGTGTTGCAGAGTCCACGCAGCTTGAGCGCACCCAGAAGGACGCGTCGAGAAAGAAGGCGTTCTTCAAGGTGCCCCTTCTCGAAGCAGCCTGGAAACTGAGCACAACACACTGCGGCTAGGCAGCTTCCTTCGCCGATAGACGTGCCGTCCCACCCATTAGGCACTCTCGCAGCTCCGTTGCCCGCTTGCAGCAGCTGCTCCCAAAGAAAAAGGCTCCAGGAGCAACAGCCACTGCTGGGCTGAACCTTCCCCTTGCCTCACGTAGAGCAACGAGAAACTGTCCTCTGCACGCTGGCTTTCCCTTCTCCACCGCACCTACCACCGTGATCGCTGCGTCTCGAAGCATAAACCGAGCATCGTTGTTTCCAGGGGCTACTGGAAGAGAACTAGGCAGCAGCACAAGTAGCCGCAAGTCGAGCTTTCTGTTTCCGACTGCTAAAGTGAATCCGCGAACGAGCGAGTGGCAGGCACGCTTCCTCTTGCAGCCTGTGCGAGTCGCACGGCAGCCCGGTGGTGCTCTGCGCCTTCGTTCTTCTGCCCCTTCGTACCACGTCGCGCTTTCGTTTCGCTGCAGACGAACGGTCGTCTGCTTCTCGCCCAGAGAGCACGGTGCCGGCAGCGAAAGCCTCCAGGCTGCTGCTTCTGCCGAAACACGCCTGGGCTATGCACTTTCCCTCGCAGCGCTAGGTAGCGGCACCTTCCGTCTGCGTGGTAGCCTGAACCTTAAGGGAGAGCTTCTCGGCTGCGTCTCGCCCACAGAACACTTTTAGGTCAGCGAGCTTACCCAGAGCTTGCCCCCGATGCGTGGAAGCTTGTATTTGCACCACATTCCAGGGCTAGGCTTCTTGCCTGTACAGCCTGCACAGCGCCGGCAGAGCGCGGTGCTCTCTGCAGCCTTCTTCTCGCTTCCGAGTACCACCGCGCACCTTCCAGCCTTGCAGAGAGCGAAGATGCGGACAGACGTCCCGCACAGAAGAACGTGCCAGGACGAAAAGATGTTCCCCCTTTCCTCCTCGTCGTCGCCCGGATTGTGGTGCTGTGTTGAAAGTCTTGGCCAGCGAAAGGCGAATCCAGCAAGGGCTTCTCTCTTGACGCATTTGGCCGAGCGAGAGCTCCACGGACGCTTTGGACACTGTAAACCAGCAAGAAAATGATTGCACCTCGAGCTGAGGAAAATCCGTGCACAGAGCACTGTGGATGCGTGCAGTTATACACGCGCTGAAGAGCGGGACAGCTCAAAGCCATCGCTGGGCTTCAGTTCGCCATCCAGAGCACAGAAGGCGAAGAACGCAGCAGCCGGGCAGCGGGCAGGCATTCTAAGGGGCTCAGCGTGCCGGCTTCCAAAGTCCAGCAGAGAGCTGCTTCACAAGCGCATTCAGCTGATGAGAATGCTCCGGCAGCTTCCGCGAGTAAGGCGCAGCCCTTGCACTCCATCATCACACAACCTGGCCAGAAACAGTTGCTTGCACCCTGCCGTGTTGCAGAGTCCACGCAGCTTGAGCGCACCCAGAAGGACGCGTCGAGAAAGAAGGCGTTCTTCAAGGTGCCCCTTCTCGAAGCAGCCTGGAAACTGAGCACAACACACTGCGGCTAGGCAGCTTCCTTCGCCGATAGACGTGCCGTCCCACCCATTAGGCACTCTCGCAGCTCCGTTGCCCGCTTGCAGCAGCTGCTCCCAAAGAAAAAGGCTCCAGGAGCAACAGCCACTGCTGGGCTGAACCTTCCCCTTGCCTCACGTAGAGCAACGAGAAACTGTCCTCTGCACGCTGGCTTTCCCTTCTCCACCGCACCTACCACCGTGATCGCTGCGTCTCGAAGCATAAACCGAGCATCGTTGTTTCCAGGGGCTACTGGAAGAGAACTAGGCAGCAGCACAAGTAGCCGCAAGTCGAGCTTTCTGTTTCCGACTGCTAAAGTGAATCCGCGAACGAGCGAGTGGCAGGCACGCTTCCTCTTGCAGCCTGTGCGAGTCGCACGGCAGCCCGGTGGTGCTCTGCGCCTTCGTTCTTCTGCCCCTTCGTACCACGTCGCGCTTTCGTTTCGCTGCAGACGAACGGTCGTCTGCTTCTCGCCCAGAGAGCACGGTGCCGGCAGCGAAAGCCTCCAGGCTGCTGCTTCTGCCGAAACACGCCTGGGCTATGCACTTTCCCTCGCAGCGCTAGGTAGCGGCACCTTCCGTCTGCGTGGTAGCCTGAACCTTAAGGGAGAGCTTCTCGGCTGCGTCTCGCCCACAGAACACTTTTAGGTCAGCGAGCTTACCCAGAGCTTGCCCCCGATGCGTGGAAGCTTGTATTTGCACCACATTCCAGGGCTAGGCTTCTTGCCTGTACAGCCTGCACAGCGCCGGCAGAGCGCGGTGCTCTCTGCAGCCTTCTTCTCGCTTCCGAGTACCACCGCGCACCTTCCAGCCTTGCAGAGAGCGAAGATGCGGACAGACGTCCCGCACAGAAGAACGTGCCAGGACGAAAAGATGTTCCCCCTTTCCTCCTCGTCGTCGCCCGGATTGTGGTGCTGTGTTGAAAGTCTTGGCCAGCGAAAGGCGAATCCAGCAAGGGCTTCTCTCTTGACGCATTTGGCCGAGCGAGAGCTCCACGGACGCTTTGGACACTGTAAACCAGCAAGAAAATGATTGCACCTCGAGCTGAGGAAAATCCGTGCACAGAGCACTGTGGATGCGTGCAGTTATACACGCGCTGAAGAGCGGGACAGCTCAAAGCCATCGCTGGGCTTCAGTTCGCCATCCAGAGCACAGAAGGCGAAGAACGCAGCAGCCGGGCAGCGGGCAGGCATTCTAAGGGGCTCAGCGTGCCGGCTTCCAAAGTCCAGCAGAGAGCTGCTTCACAAGCGCATTCAGCTGATGAGAATGCTCCGGCAGCTTCCGCGAGTAAGGCGCAGCCCTTGCACTCCATCATCACACAACCTGGCCAGAAACAGTTGCTTGCACCCTGCCGTGTTGCAGAGTCCACGCAGCTTGAGCGCACCCAGAAGGACGCGTCGAGAAAGAAGGCGTTCTTCAAGGTGCCCCTTCTCGAAGCAGCCTGGAAACTGAGCACAACACACTGCGGCTAGGCAGCTTCCTTCGCCGATAGACGTGCCGTCCCACCCATTAGGCACTCTCGCAGCTCCGTTGCCCGCTTGCAGCAGCTGCTCCCAAAGAAAAAGGCTCCAGGAGCAACAGCCACTGCTGGGCTGAACCTTCCCCTTGCCTCACGTAGAGCAACGAGAAACTGTCCTCTGCACGCTGGCTTTCCCTTCTCCACCGCACCTACCACCGTGATCGCTGCGTCTCGAAGCATAAACCGAGCATCGTTGTTTCCAGGGGCTACTGGAAGAGAACTAGGCAGCAGCACAAGTAGCCGCAAGTCGAGCTTTCTGTTTCCGACTGCTAAAGTGAATCCGCGAACGAGCGAGTGGCAGGCACGCTTCCTCTTGCAGCCTGTGCGAGTCGCACGGCAGCCCGGTGGTGCTCTGCGCCTTCGTTCTTCTGCCCCTTCGTACCACGTCGCGCTTTCGTTTCGCTGCAGACGAACGGTCGTCTGCTTCTCGCCCAGAGAGCACGGTGCCGGCAGCGAAAGCCTCCAGGCTGCTGCTTCTGCCGAAACACGCCTGGGCTATGCACTTTCCCTCGCAGCGCTAGGTAGCGGCACCTTCCGTCTGCGTGGTAGCCTGAACCTTAAGGGAGAGCTTCTCGGCTGCGTCTCGCCCACAGAACACTTTTAGGTCAGCGAGCTTACCCAGAGCTTGCCCCCGATGCGTGGAAGCTTGTATTTGCACCACATTCCAGGGCTAGGCTTCTTGCCTGTACAGCCTGCACAGCGCCGGCAGAGCGCGGTGCTCTCTGCAGCCTTCTTCTCGCTTCCGAGTACCACCGCGCACCTTCCAGCCCTGCAGAGAGCGAAGATGCGGACAGACGTCCCGCACAGAAGAACGTGCCAGGACGAAAAGATGTTCCCCCTTTCCTCCTCGTCGTCGCCCGGATTGTGGTGCTGTGTTGAAAGTCTTGGCCAGCGAAAGGCGAATCCAGCAAGGGCTTCTCTCTTGACGCATTTGGCCGAGCGAGAGCTCCACGGACGCTTTGGACACTGTAAACCAGCAAGAAAATGATTGCACCTCGAGCTGAGGAAAATCCGTGCACAGAGCACTGTGGATGCGTGCAGTTATACACGCGCTGAAGAGCGGGACAGCTCAAAGCCATCGCTGGGCTTCAGTTCGCCATCCAGAGCACAGAAGGCGAAGAACGCAGCAGCCGGGCAGCGGGCAGGCATTCTAAGGGGCTCAGCGTGCCGGCTTCCAAAGTCCAGCAGAGAGCTGCTTCACAAGCGCATTCAGCTGATGAGAATGCTCCGGCAGCTTCCGCGAGTAAGGCGCAGCCCTTGCACTCCATCATCACACAACCTGGCCAGAAACAGTTGCTTGCACCCTGCCGTGTTGCAGAGTCCACGCAGCTTGAGCGCACCCAGAAGGACGCGTCGAGAAAGAAGGCGTTCTTCAAGGTGCCCCTTCTCGAAGCAGCCTGGAAACTGAGCACAACACACTGCGGCTAGGCAGCTTCCTTCGCCGATAGACGTGCCGTCCCACCCATTAGGCACTCTCGCAGCTCCGTTGCCCGCTTGCAGCAGCTGCTCCCAAAGAAAAAGGCTCCAGGAGCAACAGCCACTGCTGGGCTGAACCTTCCCCTTGCCTCACGTAGAGCAACGAGAAACTGTCCTCTGCACGCTGGCTTTCCCTTCTCCACCGCACCTACCACCGTGATCGCTGCGTCTCGAAGCATAAACCGAGCATCGTTGTTTCCAGGGGCTACTGGAAGAGAACTAGGCAGCAGCACAAGTAGCCGCAAGTCGAGCTTTCTGTTTCCGACTGCTAAAGTGAATCCGCGAACGAGCGAGTGGCAGGCACGCTTCCTCTTGCAGCCTGTGCGAGTCGCACGGCAGCCCGGTGGTGCTCTGCGCCTTCGTTCTTCTGCCCCTTCGTACCACGTCGCGCTTTCGTTTCGCTGCAGACGAACGGTCGTCTGCTTCTCGCCCAGAGAGCACGGTGCCGGCAGCGAAAGCCTCCAGGCTGCTGCTTCTGCCGAAACACGCCTGGGCTATGCACTTTCCCTCGCAGCGCTAGGTAGCGGCACCTTCCGTCTGCGTGGTAGCCTGAACCTTAAGGGAGAGCTTCTCGGCTGCGTCTCGCCCACAGAACACTTTTAGGTCAGCGAGCTTACCCAGAGCTTGCCCCCGATGCGTGGAAGCTTGTATTTGCACCACATTCCAGGGCTAGGCTTCTTGCCTGTACAGCCTGCACAGCGCCGGCAGAGCGCGGTGCTCTCTGCAGCCTTCTTCTCGCTTCCGAGTACCACCGCGCACCTTCCAGCCTTGCAGAGAGCGAAGATGCGGACAGACGTCCCGCACAGAAGAACGTGCCAGGACGAAAAGATGTTCCCCCTTTCCTCCTCGTCGTCGCCCGGATTGTGGTGCTGTGTTGAAAGTCTTGGCCAGCGAAAGGCGAATCCAGCAAGGGCTTCTCTCTTGACGCATTTGGCCGAGCGAGAGCTCCACGGACGCTTTGGACACTGTAAACCAGCAAGAAAATGATTGCACCTCGAGCTGAGGAAAATCCGTGCACAGAGCACTGTGGATGCGTGCAGTTATACACGCGCTGAAGAGCGGGACAGCTCAAAGCCATCGCTGGGCTTCAGTTCGCCATCCAGAGCACAGAAGGCGAAGAACGCAGCAGCCGGGCAGCGGGCAGGCATTCTAAGGGGCTCAGCGTGCCGGCTTCCAAAGTCCAGCAGAGAGCTGCTTCACAAGCGCATTCAGCTGATGAGAATGCTCCGGCAGCTTCCGCGAGTAAGGCGCAGCCCTTGCACTCCATCATCACACAACCTGGCCAGAAACAGTTGCTTGCACCCTGCCGTGTTGCAGAGTCCACGCAGCTTGAGCGCACCCAGAAGGACGCGTCGAGAAAGAAGGCGTTCTTCAAGGTGCCCCCTCTCGAAGCAGCCTGGAAACTGAGCACAACACACTGCGGCTAGGCAGCTTCCTTCGCAGATAGACGTGCCGTCCCACCCATTAGGCACTCTCGCAGCTCCGTTGCCCGCTTGCAGCAGCTGCTCCCAAAGAAAAAGGCTCCAGGAGCAACAGCCACTGCTGGGCTGAACCTTCCCCTTGCCTCACGTAGAGCAACGAGAAACTGTCCTCTGCACGCTGGCTTTCCCTTCTCCACCGCACCTACCACCGTGATCGCTGCGTCTCGAAGCATAAACCGAGCATCGTTGTTTCCAGGGGCTACTGGAAGAGAACTAGGCAGCAGCACAAGTAGCCGCAAGTCGAGCTTTCTGTTTCCGACTGCTAAAGTGAATCCGCGAACGAGCGAGTGGCAGGCACGCTTCCTCTTGCAGCCTGTGCGAGTCGCACGGCAGCCCGGTGGTGCTCTGCGCCTTCGTTCTTCTGCCCCTTCGTACCACGTCGCGCTTTCGTTTCGCTGCAGACGAACGGTCGTCTGCTTCTCGCCCAGAGAGCACGGTGCCGGCAGCGAAAGCCTCCAGGCTGCTGCTTCTGCCGAAACACGCCTGGGCTATGCACTTTCCCTCGCAGCGCTAGGTAGCGGCACTTTCCGTCTGCGTGGTAGCCTGAACCTTAAGGGAGAGCTTCTCGGCTGCGTCTCGCCCACAGAACACTTTTAGGTCAGCGAGCTTACCCAGAGCTTGCCCCCGATGCGTGGAAGCTTGTATTTGCACCACATTCCAGGGCTAGGCTTCTTGCCTGTACAGCCTGCACAGCGCCGGCAGAGCGCGGTGCTCTCTGCAGCCTTCTTCTCGCTTCCGAGTACCACCGCGCACCTTCCAGCCTTGCAGAGAGCGAAGATGCGGACAGACGTCCCGCACAGAAGAACGTGCCAGGACGAAAAGATGTTCCCCCTTTCCTCCTCGTCGTCGCCCGGATTGTGGTGCTGTGTTGAAAGTCTTGGCCAGCGAAAGGCGAATCCAGCAAGGGCTTCTCTCTTGACGCATTTGGCCGAGCGAGAGCTCCACGGACGCTTTGGACACTGTAAACCAGCAAGAAAATGATTGCACCTCGAGCTGAGGAAAATCCGTGCACAGAGCACTGTGGATGCGTGCAGTTATACACGCGCTGAAGAGCGGGACAGCTCAAAGCCATCGCTGGGCTTCAGTTCGCCATCCAGAGCACAGAAGGCGAAGAACGCAGCAGCCGGGCAGCGGGCAGGCATTCTAAGGGGCTCAGCGTGCCGGCTTCCAAAGTCCAGCAGAGAGCTGCTTCACAAGCGCATTCAGCTGATGAGAATGCTCCGGCAGCTTCCGCGAGTAAGGCGCAGCCCTTGCACTCCATCATCACACAACCTGGCCAGAAACAGTTGCTTGCACCCTGCCGTGTTGCAGAGTCCACGCAGCTTGAGCGCACCCAGAAGGACGCGTCGAGAAAGAAGGCGTTCTTCAAGGTGCCCCTTCTCGAAGCAGCCTGGAAACTGAGCACAACACACTGCGGCTAGGCAGCTTCCTTCGCCGATAGACGTGCCGTCCCACCCATTAGGCACTCTCGCAGCTCCGTTGCCCGCTTGCAGCAGCTGCTCCCAAAGAAAAAGGCTCCAGGAGCAACAGCCACTGCTGGGCTGAACCTTCCCCTTGCCTCACGTAGAGCAACGAGAAACTGTCCTCTGCACGCTGGCTTTCCCTTCTCCACCGCACCTACCACCGTGATCGCTGCGTCTCGAAGCATAAACCGAGCATCGTTGTTTCCAGGGGCTACTGGAAGAGAACTAGGCAGCAGCACAAGTAGCCGCAAGTCGAGCTTTCTGTTTCCGACTGCTAAAGTGAATCCGCGAACGAGCGAGTGGCAGGCACGCTTCCTCTTGCAGCCTGTGCGAGTCGCACGGCAGCCCGGTGGTGCTCTGCGCCTTCGTTCTTCTGCCCCTTCGTACCACGTCGCGCTTTCGTTTCGCTGCAGACGAACGGTCGTCTGCTTCTCGCCCAGAGAGCACGGTGCCGGCAGCGAAAGCCTCCAGGCTGCTGCTTCTGCCGAAACACGCCTGGGCTATGCACTTTCCCTCGCAGCGCTAGGTAGCGGCACCTTCCGTCTGCGTGGTAGCCTGAACCTTAAGGGAGAGCTTCTCGGCTGCGTCTCGCCCACAGAACACTTTTAGGTCAGCGAGCTTACCCAGAGCTTGCCCCCGATGCGTGGAAGCTTGTATTTGCACCACATTCCAGGGCTAGGCTTCTTGCCTGTACAGCCTGCACAGCGCCGGCAGAGCGCGGTGCTCTCTGCAGCCTTCTTCTCGCTTCTGAGTACCACCGCGCACCTTCCAGCCTTGCAGAGAGCGAAGATGCGGATAGACGTCCCACACAGAAGAACGTGCCAGGACGAAAAGATGTTCCCCCTTTCCTCCTCGTCGTCGCCCGGATTGTGGTGCTGTGTTGAAAGTCTTGGCCAGCGAAAGGCGAATCCAGCAAGGGCTTCTCTCTTGACGCATTTGGCCGAGCGAGAGCTCCACGGACGCTTTGGACACTGTAAACCAGCAAGAAAATGATTGCACCTCGAGCTGAGGAAAATCCGTGCACAGAGCACTGTGGATGCGTGCAGTTATACACGCGCTGAAGAGCGGGACAGCTCAAAGCCATCGCTGGGCTTCAGTTCGCCATCCAGAGCACAGAAGGCGAAGAACGCAGCAGCCGGGCAGCGGGCAGGCATTCTAAGGGGCTCAGCGTGCCGGCTTCCAAAGTCCAGCAGAGAGCTGCTTCACAAGCGCATTCAGCTGATGAGAATGCTCCGGCAGCTTCCGAGAGTAAGGCGCAGCCCTTGCACTCCATCATCACACAACCTGGCCAGAAACAGTTGCTTGCACCCTGCCGTGTTGCAGAGTCCACGCAGCTTGAGCGCACCCAGAAGGACGCGTCGAGAAAGAAGGCGTTCTTCAAGGTGCCCCTTCTCGAAGCAGCCTGGAAACTGAGCACAACACACTGCGGCTAGGCAGCTTCCTTCGCCGATAGACGTGCCGTCCCACCCATTAGGCACTCTCGCAGCTCCGTTGCCCGCTTGCAGCAGCTGCTCCCAAAGAAAAAGGCTCCAGGAGCAACAGCCACTGCTGGGCTGAACCTTCCCCTTGCCTCACGTAGAGCAACGAGAAACTGTCCTCTGCACGCTGGCTTTCCCTTCTCCACCGCACCTACCACCGTGATCGCTGCGTCTCGAAGCATAAACCGAGCATCGTTGTTTCCAGGGGCTACTGGAAGAGAACTAGGCAGCAGCACAAGTAGTTAGCCGCAAGTCGAGCTTTCTGTTTCCGACTGCTAAAGTGAATCCGCGAACGAGCGAGTGGCAGGCACGCTTCCTCTTGCAGCCTGTGCGAGTCGCACGGCAGCCCGGTGGTGCTCTGCGCCTTCGTTCTTCTGCCCCTTCGTACCACGTCGCGCTTTCGTTTCGCTGCAGACGAACGGTCGTCTGCTTCTCGCCCAGAGAGCACGGTGCCGGCAGCGAAAGCCTCCAGGCTGCTGCTTCTGCCGAAACACGCCTGGGCTATGCACTTCCCTCGCAGCGCTAGGTAGCGGCACCTTCCGTCTGTGTGGTAGCCTGAACCTTAAGGGAGAGCTTCTCGGCTGCGTCTCGCCCACAGAACACTTTTAGGTCAGCGAGCTTACCCAGAGCTTGCCCCCGATGCGTGGAAGCTTGTATTTGCACCACATTCCAGGGCTAGGCTTCTTGCCTGTACAGCCTGCACAGCGCCGGCAGAGCGCGGTGCTCTCTGCAGCCTTCTTCTCGCTTCCGAGTACCACCGCGCACCTTCCAGCCTTGCAGAGAGCGAAGATGCGGATGGACGTCCCGCACAGAAGAACGTGCCAGGACGAAAAGATGTTCCCCCTTTCCTCCTCGTCGTCGCCCGGATTGTGGTGCTGTGTTGAAAGTCTTGGCCAGCGAAAGGCGAATCCAGCAAGGGCTTCTCTCTTGACGCATTTGGCCGAGCGAGAGCTCCACGGACGCTTTGGACACTGTAAACCAGCAAGAAAATGATTGCACCTCGAGCTGAGGAAAATCCGTGCACAGAGCACTGTGGATGCGTGCAGTTATACACGCGCTGAAGAGCGGGACAGCTCAAAGCCATCGCTGGGCTTCAGTTCGCCATCCAGAGCACAGAAGGCGAAGAACGCAGCAGCCGGGCAGCGGGCAGGCATTCTAAGGGGCTCAGCGTGCCGGCTTCCAAAGTCCAGCAGAGAGCTGCTTCACAAGCGCATTCAGCTGATGAGAATGCTCCGGCAGCTTCCGAGAGTAAGGCGCAGCCCTTGCACTCCATCATCACACAACCTGGCCAGAAACAGTTGCTTGCACCCTGCCGTGTTGCAGAGTCCACGCAGCTTGAGCGCACCCAGAAGGACGCGTCGAGAAAGAAGGCGTTCTTCAAGGTGCCCCTTCTCGAAGCAGCCTGGAAACTGAGCACAACACACTGCGGCTAGGCAGCTTCCTTCGCCGATAGACGTGCCGTCCCACCCATTAGGCACTCTCGCAGCTCCGTTGCCCGCTTGCAGCAGCTGCTCCCAAAGAAAAAGGCTCCAGGAGCAACAGCCACTGCTGGGCTGAACCTTCCCCTTGCCTCACGTAGAGCAACGAGAAACTGTCCTCTGCACGCTGGCTTTCCCTTCTCCACCGCACCTACCACCGTGATCGCTGCGTCTCGAAGCATAAACCGAGCATCGTTGTTTCCAGGGGCTACTGGAAGAGAACTAGGCAGCAGCACAAGTAGCCGCAAGTCGAGCTTTCTGTTTCCGACTGCTAAAGTGAATCCGCGAACGAGCGAGTGGCAGGCACGCTTCCTCTTGCAGCCTGTGCGAGTCGCACGGCAGCCCGGTGGTGCTCTGCGCCTTCGTTCTTCTGCCCCTTCGTACCACGTCGCGCTTTCGTTTCGCTGCAGACGAACGGTCGTCTGCTTCTCGCCCAGAGAGCACGGTGCCGGCAGCGAAAGCCTCCAGGCTGCTGCTTCTGCCGAAACACGCCTGGGCTATGCACTTTCCCTCGCAGCGCTAGGTAGCGGCACCTTCCGTCTGCGTGGTAGCCTGAACCTTAAGGGAGAGCTTCTCGGCTGCGTCTCGCCCACAGAACACTTTTAGGTCAGCGAGCTTACCCAGAGCTTGCCCCCGATGCGTGGAAGCTTGTATTTGCACCACATTCCAGGGCTAGGCTTCTTGCCTGTACAGCCTGCACAGCGCCGGCAGAGCGCGGTGCTCTCTGCAGCCTTCTTCTCGCTTCCGAGTACCACCGCGCACCTTCCAGCCTTGCAGAGAGCGAAGATGCGGACAGACGTCCCGCACAGAAGAACGTGCCAGGACGAAAAGATGTTCCCCCTTTCCTCCTCGTCGTCGCCTGGATTGTGGTGCTGTGTTGAAAGTCTTGGCCAGCGAAAGGCGAATCCAGCAAGGGCTTCTCTCTTGACGCATTTGGCCGAGCGAGAGCTCCACGGACGCTTTGGACACTGTAAACCAGCAAGAAAATGATTGCACCTCGAGCTGAGGAAAATCCGTGCACAGAGCACTGTGGATGCGTGCAGTTATACACGCGCTGAAGAGCGGGACAGCTCAAAGCCATCGCTGGGCTTCAGTTCGCCATCCAGAGCACAGAAGGCGAAGAACGCAGCAGCCGGGCAGCGGGCAGGCATTCTAAGGGGCTCAGCGTGCCGGCTTCCAAAGTCCAGCAGAGAGCTGCTTCACAAGCGCATTCAGCTGATGAGAATGCTCCGGCAGCTTCCGTGAGTAAGGCGCAGCCCTTGCACTCCATCATCACACAACCTGGCCAGAAACAGTTGCTTGCACCCTGCCGTGTTGCAGAGTCCACGCAGCTTGAGCGCACCCAGAAGGACGCGTCGAGAAAGAAGGCGTTCTTCAAGGTGCCCCTTCTCGAAGCAGCCTGGAAACTGAGCACAACACACTGCGGCTAGGCAGCTTCCTTCGCCGATAGACGTGCCGTCCCACCCATTAGGCACTCTCGCAGCTCCGTTGCCCGCTTGCAGCAGCTGCTCCCAAAGAAAAAGGCTCCAGGAGCAACAGCCACTGCTGGGCTGAACCTTCCCCTTGCCTCACGTAGAGCAACGAGAAACTGTCCTCTGCACGCTGGCTTTCCCTTCTCCACCGCACCTACCACCGTGATCGCTGCGTCTCGAAGCATAAACCGAGCATCGTTTTTTCCAGGGGCTACTGGAAGAGAACTAGGCAGCAGCACAAGTAGTTAGCCGCAAGTCGAGCTTTCTGTTTCCGACTGCTAAAGTGAATCCGCGAACGAGCGAGTGGCAGGCACGCTTCCTCTTGCAGCCTGTGCGAGTCGCACGGCAGCCCGGTGGTGCTCTGCGCCTTCGTTCTTCTGCCCCTTTGTACCACGTCGCGCTTTCGTTTCGCTGCAGACGAACGGTCGTCTGCTTCTCGCCCAGAGAGCACGGTGCCGGCAGCGAAAGCCTCCAGGCTGCTGCTTCTGCCGAAACACGCCTGGGCTATGCACTTTCCCTCGCAGCGCTAGGTAGCGGCACCTTCCGTCTGCGTGGTAGCCTGAACCTTAAGGGAGAGCTTCTCGGCTGCGTCTCGCCCACAGAACACTTTTAGGTCAGCGAGCTTACCCAGAGCTTGCCCCCGATGCGTGGAAGCTTGTATTTGCACCACATTCCAGGGCTAGGCTTCTTGCCTGTACAGCCTGCACAGCGCCGGCAGAGCGCGGTGCTCTCTGCAGCCTTCTTCTCGCTTCCGAGTACCACCGCGCACCTTCCAGCCTTGCAGAGAGCGAAGATGCGGATGGACGTCCCGCACAGAAGAACGTGCCAGGACGAAAAGATGTTCCCCCTTTCCTCCTCGTCGTCGCCCGGATTGTGGTGCTGTGTTGAAAGTCTTGGCCAGCGAAAGGCGAATCCAGCAAGGGCTTCTCTCTTGACGCATTTGGCCGAGCGAGAGCTCCACGGACGCTTTGGACACTGTAAACCAGCAAGAAAATGATTGCACCTCGAGCTGAGGAAAATCCGTGCACAGAGCACTGTGGATGCGTGCAGTTATACACGCGCTGAAGAGCGGGACAGCTCAAAGCCATCGCTGGGCTTCAGTTCGCCATCCAGAGCACAGAAGGCGAAGAACGCAGCAGCCGGGCAGCGGGCAGGCATTCTAAGGGGCTCAGCGTGCCGGCTTCCAAAGTCCAGCAGAGAGCTGCTTCACAAGCGCATTCAGCTGATGAGAATGCTCCGGCAGCTTCCGCGAGTAAGGCGCAGCCCTTGCACTCCATCATCACACAACCTGGCCAGAAACAGTTGCTTGCACCCTGCCGTGTTGCAGAGTCCACGCAGCTTGAGCGCACCCAGAAGGACGCGTCGAGAAAGAAGGCGTTCTTCAAGGTGCCCCTTCTCGAAGCAGCCTGGAAACTGAGCACAACACACTGCGGCTAGGCAGCTTCCTTCGCCGATAGACGTGCCGTCCCACCCATTAGGCACTCTCGCAGCTCCGTTGCCCGCTTGCAGCAGCTGCTCCCAAAGAAAAAGGCTCCAGGAGCAACAGCCACTGCTGGGCTGAACCTTCCCCTTGCCTCACGTAGAGCAACGAGAAACTGTCCTCTGCACGCTGGCTTTCCCTTCTCCACCGCACCTACCACCGTGATCGCTGCGTCTCGAAGCATAAACCGAGCATCGTTTTTTCCAGGGGCTACTGGAAGAGAACTAGGCAGCAGCACAAGTAGTTAGCCGCAAGTCGAGCTTTCTGTTTCCGACTGCTAAAGTGAATCCGCGAACGAGCGAGTGGCAGGCACGCTTCCTCTTGCAGCCTGTGCGAGTCGCACGGCAGCCCGGTGGTGCTCTGCGCCTTCGTTCTTCTGCCCCTTCGTACCACGTCGCGCTTTCGTTTCGCTGCAGACGAACGGTCGTCTGCTTCTCGCCCAGAGAGCACGGTGCCGGCAGCGAAAGCCTCCAGGCTGCTGCTTCTGCCGAAACACGCCTGGGCTATGCACTTTCCCTCGCAGCGCTAGGTAGCGGCACCTTCCGTCTGCGTGGTAGCCTGAACCTTAAGGGAGAGCTTCTCGGCTGCGTCTCGCCCACAGAACACTTTTAGGTCAGCGAGCTTACCCAGAGCTTGCCCCCGATGCGTGGAAGCTTGTATTTGCACCACATTCCAGGGCTAGGCTTCTTGCCTGTACAGCCTGCACAGCGCCGGCAGAGCGCGGTGCTCTCTGCAGCCTTCTTCTCGCTTCCGAGTACCACCGCGCACCTTCCAGCCTTGCAGAGAGCGAAGATGCGGATGGATGTCCCGCACAGAAGAACGTGCCAGGACGAAAAGATGTTCCCCCTTTCCTCCTCGTCGTCGCCCGGATTGTGGTGCTGTGTTGAAAGTCTTGGCCAGCGAAAGGCGAATCCAGCAAGGGCTTCTCTCTTGACGCATTTGGCCGAGCGAGAGCTCCACGGACGCTTTGGACACTGTAAACCAGCAAGAAAATGATTGCACCTCGAGCTGAGGAAAATCCGTGCACAGAGCACTGTGGATGCGTGCAGTTATACACGCGCTGAAGAGCGGGACAGCTCAAAGCCATCGCTGGGCTTCAGTTCGCCATCCAGAGCACAGAAGGCGAAGAACGCAGCAGCCGGGCAGCGGGCAGGCATTCTAAGGGGCTCAGCGTGCCGGCTTCCAAAGTCCAGCAGAGAGCTGCTTCACAAGCGCATTCAGCTGATGAGAATGCTCCGGCAGCTTCCGAGAGTAAGGCGCAGCCCTTGCACTCCATCATCACACAACCTGGCCAGAAACAGTTGCTTGCACCCTGCCGTGTTGCAGAGTCCACGCAGCTTGAGCGCACCCAGAAGGACGCGTCGAGAAAGAAGGCGTTCTTCAAGGTGCCCCTTCTCGAAGCAGCCTGGAAACTGAGCACAACACACTGCGGCTAGGCAGCTTCCTTCGCCGATAGACGTGCCGTCCCACCCATTAGGCACTCTCGCAGCTCCGTTGCCCGCTTGCAGCAGCTGCTCCCAAAGAAAAAGGCTCCAGGAGCAACAGCCACTGCTGGGCTGAACCTTCCCCTTGCCTCACGTAGAGCAACGAGAAACTGTCCTCTGCACGCTGGCTTTCCCTTCTCCACCGCACCTACCACCGTGATCGCTGCGTCTCGAAGCATAAACCGAGCATCGTTGTTTCCAGGGGCTACTGGAAGAGAACTAGGCAGCAGCACAAGTAGCCGCAAGTCGAGCTTTCTGTTTCCGACTGCTAAAGTGAATCCGCGAACGAGCGAGTGGCAGGCACGCTTCCTCTTGCAGCCTGTGCGAGTCGCACGGCAGCCCGGTGGTGCTCTGCGCCTTCGTTCTTCTGCCCCTTCGTACCACGTCGCGCTTTCGTTTCGCTGCAGACGAACGGTCGTCTGCTTCTCGCCCAGAGAGCACGGTGCCGGCAGCGAAAGCCTCCAGGCTGCTGCTTCTGCCGAAACACGCCTGGGCTATGCACTTTCCCTCGCAGCGCTAGGTAGCGGCACCTTCCGTCTGCGTGGTAGCCTGAACCTTAAGGGAGAGCTTCTCGGCTGCGTCTCGCCCACAGAACACTTTTAGGTCAGCGAGCTTACCCAGAGCTTGCCCCCGATGCGTGGAAGCTTGTATTTGCACCACATTCCAGGGCTAGGCTTCTTGCCTGTACAGCCTGCACAGCGCCGGCAGAGCGCGGTGCTCTCTGCAGCCTTCTTCTCGCTTCCGAGTACCACCGCGCACCTTCCAGCCTTGCAGAGAGCGAAGATGCGGATAGACGTCCCACACAGAAGAACGTGCCAGGACGAAAAGATGTTCCCCCTTTCCTCCTCGTCGTCGCCCGGATTGTGGTGCTGTGTTGAAAGTCTTGGCCAGCGAAAGGCGAATCCAGCAAGGGCTTCTCTCTTGACGCATTTGGCCGAGCGAGAGCTCCACGGACGCTTTGGACACTGTAAACCAGCAAGAAAATGATTGCACCTCGAGCTGAGGAAAATCCGTGCACAGAGCACTGTGGATGCGTGCAGTTATACACGCGCTGAAGAGCGGGACAGCTCAAAGCCATCGCTGGGCTTCAGTTCGCCATCCAGAGCACAGAAGGCGAAGAACGCAGCAGCCGGGCAGCGGGCAGGCATTCTAAGGGGCTCAGCGTGCCGGCTTCCAAAGTCCAGCAGAGAGCTGCTTCACAAGCGCATTCAGCTGATGAGAATGCTCCGGCAGCTTCCGAGAGTAAGGCGCAGCCCTTGCACTCCATCATCACACAACCTGGCCAGAAACAGTTGCTTGCACCCTGCCGTGTTGCAGAGTCCACGCAGCTTGAGCGCACCCAGAAGGACGCGTCGAGAAAGAAGGCGTTCTTCAAGGTGCCCCTTCTCGAAGCAGCCTGGAAACTGAGCACAACACACTGCGGCTAGGCAGCTTCCTTCGCCGATAGACGTGCCGTCCCACCCATTAGGCACTCTCGCAGCTCCGTTGCCCGCTTGCAGCAGCTGCTCCCAAAGAAAAAGGCTCCAGGAGCAACAGCCACTGCTGGGCTGAACCTTCCCCTTGCCTCACGTAGAGCAACGAGAAACTGTCCTCTGCACGCTGGCTTTCCCTTCTCCACCGCACCTACCACCGTGATCGCTGCGTCTCGAAGCATAAACCGAGCATCGTTGTTTCCAGGGGCTACTGGAAGAGAACTAGGCAGCAGCACAAGTAGTTAGCCGCAAGTCGAGCTTTCTGTTTCCGACTGCTAAAGTGAATCCGCGAACGAGCGAGTGGCAGGCACGCTTCCTCTTGCAGCCTGTGCGAGTCGCACGGCAGCCCGGTGGTGCTCTGCGCCTTCGTTCTTCTGCCCCTTCGTACCACGTCGCGCTTTCGTTTCGCTGCAGACGAACGGTCGTCTGCTTCTCGCCCAGAGAGCACGGTGCCGGCAGCGAAAGCCTCCAGGCTGCTGCTTCTGCCGAAACACGCCTGGGCTATGCACTTTCCCTCGCAGCGCTAGGTAGCGGCACCTTCCGTCTGCGTGGTAGCCTGAACCTTAAGGGAGAGCTTCTCGGCTGCGTCTCGCCCACAGAACACTTTTAGGTCAGCGAGCTTACCCAGAGCTTGCCCCCGATGCGTGGAAGCTTGTATTTGCACCACATTCCAGGGCTAGGCTTCTTGCCTGTACAGCCTGCACAGCGCCGGCAGAGCGCGGTGCTCTCTGCAGCCTTCTTCTCGCTTCCGAGTACCACCGCGCACCTTCCAGCCTTGCAGAGAGCGAAGATGCGGACAGACGTCCCGCACAGAAGAACGTGCCAGGACGAAAAGATGTTCCCCCTTTCCTCCTCGTCGTCGCCCGGATTGTGGTGCTGTGTTGAAAGTCTTGGCCAGCGAAAGGCGAATCCAGCAAGGGCTTCTCTCTTGACGCATTTGGCCGAGCGAGAGCTCCACGGACGCTTTGGACACTGTAAACCAGCAAGAAAATGATTGCACCTCGAGCTGAGGAAAATCCGTGCACAGAGCACTGTGGATGCGTGCAGTTATACACGCGCTGAAGAGCGGGACAGCTCAAAGCCATCGCTGGGCTTCAGTTCGCCATCCAGAGCACAGAAGGCGAAGAACGCAGCAGCCGGGCAGCGGGCAGGCATTCTAAGGGGCTCAGCGTGCCGGCTTCCAAAGTCCAGCAGAGAGCTGCTTCACAAGCGCATTCAGCTGATGAGAATGCTCCGGCAGCTTCCGCGAGTAAGGCGCAGCCCTTGCACTCCATCATCACACAACCTGGCCAGAAACAGTTGCTTGCACCCTGCCGTGTTGCAGAGTCCACGCAGCTTGAGCTCACCCAGAAGGACGCGTCGAGAAAGAAGGCGTTCTTCAAGGTGCCCCTTCTCGAAGCAGCCTGGAAACTGAGCACAACACACTGCGGCTAGGCAGCTTCCTTCGCCGATAGACGTGCCGTCCCACCCATTAGGCACTCTCGCAGCTCCGTTGCCCGCTTGCAGCAGCTGCTCCCAAAGAAAAAGGCTCCAGGAGCAACAGCCACTGCTGGGCTGAACCTTCCCCTTGCCTCACGTAGAGCAACGAGAAACTGTCCTCTGCACGCTGGCTTTCCCTTCTCCACCGCACCTACCACCGTGATCGCTGCGTCTCGAAGCATAAACCGAGCATCGTTGTTTCCAGGGGCTACTGGAAGAGAACTAGGCAGCAGCACAAGTAGCCGCAAGTCGAGCTTTCTGTTTCCGACTGCTAAAGTGAATCCGCGAACGAGCGAGTGGCAGGCACGCTTCCTCTTGCAGCCTGTGCGAGTCGCACGGCAGCCCGGTGGTGCTCTGCGCCTTCGTTCTTCTGCCCCTTCGTACCACGTCGCGCTTTCGTTTCGCTGCAGACGAACGGTCGTCTGCTTCTCGCCCAGAGAGCACGGTGCCGGCAGCGAAAGCCTCCAGGCTGCTGCTTCTGCCGAAACACGCCTGGGCTATGCACTTTCCCTCGCAGCGCTAGGTAGCGGCACCTTCCGTCTGCGTGGTAGCCTGAACCTTAAGGGAGAGCTTCTCGGCTGCGTCTCGCCCACAGAACACTTTTAGGTCAGCGAGCTTACCCAGAGCTTGCCCCCGATGCGTGGAAGCTTGTATTTGCACCACATTCCAGGGCTAGGCTTCTTGCCTGTACAGCCTGCACAGCGCCGGCAGAGCGCGGTGCTCTCTGCAGCCTTCTTCTCGCTTCCGAGTACCACCGCGCACCTTCCAGCCTTGCAGAGAGCGAAGATGCGGACAGACGTCCCGCACAGAAGAACGTGCCAGGACGAAAAGATGTTCCCCCTTTCCTCCTCGTCGTCGCCTGGATTGTGGTGCTGTGTTGAAAGTCTTGGCCAGCGAAAGGCGAATCCAGCAAGGGCTTCTCTCTTGACGCATTTGGCCGAGCGAGAGCTCCACGGACGCTTTGGACACTGTAAACCAGCAAGAAAATGATTGCACCTCGAGCTGAGGAAAATCCGTGCACAGAGCACTGTGGATGCGTGCAGTTATACACGCGCTGAAGAGCGGGACAGCTCAAAGCCATCGCTGGGCTTCAGTTCGCCATCCAGAGCACAGAAGGCGAAGAACGCAGCAGCCGGGCAGCGGGCAGGCATTCTAAGGGGCTCAGCGTGCCGGCTTCCAAAGTCCAGCAGAGAGCTGCTTCACAAGCGCATTCAGCTGATGAGAATGCTCCGGCAGCTTCCGTGAGTAAGGCGCAGCCCTTGCACTCCATCATCACACAACCTGGCCAGAAACAGTTGCTTGCACCCTGCCGTGTTGCAGAGTCCACGCAGCTTGAGCGCACCCAGAAGGACGCGTCGAGAAAGAAGGCGTTCTTCAAGGTGCCCCTTCTCGAAGCAGCCTGGAAACTGAGCACAACACACTGCGGCTAGGCAGCTTCCTTCGCCGATAGACGTGCCGTCCCACCCATTAGGCACTCTCGCAGCTCCGTTGCCCGCTTGCAGCAGCTGCTCCCAAAGAAAAAGGCTCCAGGAGCAACAGCCACTGCTGGGCTGAACCTTCCCCTTGCCTCACGTAGAGCAACGAGAAACTGTCCTCTGCACGCTGGCTTTCCCTTCTCCACCGCACCTACCACCGTGATCGCTGCGTCTCGAAGCATAAACCGAGCATCGTTTTTTCCAGGGGCTACTGGAAGAGAACTAGGCAGCAGCACAAGTAGTTAGCCGCAAGTCGAGCTTTCTGTTTCCGACTGCTAAAGTGAATCCGCGAACGAGCGAGTGGCAGGCACGCTTCCTCTTGCAGCCTGTGCGAGTCGCACGGCAGCCCGGTGGTGCTCTGCGCCTTCGTTCTTCTGCCCCTTTGTACCACGTCGCGCTTTCGTTTCGCTGCAGACGAACGGTCGTCTGCTTCTCGCCCAGAGAGCACGGTGCCGGCAGCGAAAGCCTCCAGGCTGCTGCTTCTGCCGAAACACGCCTGGGCTATGCACTTTCCCTCGCAGCGCTAGGTAGCGGCACCTTCCGTCTGCGTGGTAGCCTGAACCTTAAGGGAGAGCTTCTCGGCTGCGTCTCGCCCACAGAACACTTTTAGGTCAGCGAGCTTACCCAGAGCTTGCCCCCGATGCGTGGAAGCTTGTATTTGCACCACATTCCAGGGCTAGGCTTCTTGCCTGTACAGCCTGCACAGCGCCGGCAGAGCGCGGTGCTCTCTGCAGCCTTCTTCTCGCTTCCGAGTACCACCGCGCACCTTCCAGCCTTGCAGAGAGCGAAGATGCGGATGGACGTCCCGCACAGAAGAACGTGCCAGGACGAAAAGATGTTCCCCCTTTCCTCCTCGTCGTCGCCCGGATTGTGGTGCTGTGTTGAAAGTCTTGGCCAGCGAAAGGCGAATCCAGCAAGGGCTTCTCTCTTGACGCATTTGGCCGAGCGAGAGCTCCACGGACGCTTTGGACACTGTAAACCAGCAAGAAAATGATTGCACCTCGAGCTGAGGAAAATCCGTGCACAGAGCACTGTGGATGCGTGCAGTTATACACGCGCTGAAGAGCGGGACAGCTCAAAGCCATCGCTGGGCTTCAGTTCGCCATCCAGAGCACAGAAGGCGAAGAACGCAGCAGCCGGGCAGCGGGCAGGCATTCTAAGGGGCTCAGCGTGCCGGCTTCCAAAGTCCAGCAGAGAGCTGCTTCACAAGCGCATTCAGCTGATGAGAATGCTCCGGCAGCTTCCGAGAGTAAGGCGCAGCCCTTGCACTCCATCATCACACAACCTGGCCAGAAACAGTTGCTTGCACCCTGCCGTGTTGCAGAGTCCACGCAGCTTGAGCGCACCCAGAAGGACGCGTCGAGAAAGAAGGCGTTCTTCAAGGTGCCCCTTCTCGAAGCAGCCTGGAAACTGAGCACAACACACTGCGGCTAGGCAGCTTCCTTCGCCGATAGACGTGCCGTCCCACCCATTAGGCACTCTCGCAGCTCCGTTGCCCGCTTGCAGCAGCTGCTCCCAAAGAAAAAGGCTCCAGGAGCAACAGCCACTGCTGGGCTGAACCTTCCCCTTGCCTCACGTAGAGCAACGAGAAACTGTCCTCTGCACGCTGGCTTTCCCTTCTCCACCGCACCTACCACCGTGATCGCTGCGTCTCGAAGCATAAACCGAGCATCGTTTTTTCCAGGGGCTACTGGAAGAGAACTAGGCAGCAGCACAAGTAGTTAGCCGCAAGTCGAGCTTTCTGTTTCCGACTGCTAAAGTGAATCCGCGAACGAGCGAGTGGCAGGCACGCTTCCTCTTGCAGCCTGTGCGAGTCGCACGGCAGCCCGGTGGTGCTCTGCGCCTTCGTTCTTCTGCCCCTTTGTACCACGTCGCGCTTTCGTTTCGCTGCAGACGAACGGTCGTCTGCTTCTCGCCCAGAGAGCACGGTGCCGGCAGCGAAAGCCTCCAGGCTGCTGCTTCTGCCGAAACACGCCTGGGCTATGCACTTTCCCTCGCAGCGCTAGGTAGCGGCACCTTCCGTCTGCGTGGTAGCCTGAACCTTAAGGGAGAGCTTCTCGGCTGCGTCTCGCCCACAGAACACTTTTAGGTCAGCGAGCTTACCCAGAGCTTGCCCCCGATGCGTGGAAGCTTGTATTTGCACCACATTCCAGGGCTAGGCTTCTTGCCTGTACAGCCTGCACAGCGCCGGCAGAGCGCGGTGCTCTCTGCAGCCTTCTTCTCGCTTCCGAGTACCACCGCGCACCTTCCAGCCTTGCAGAGAGCGAAGATGCGGATGGATGTCCCGCACAGAAGAACGTGCCAGGACGAAAAGATGTTCCCCCTTTCCTCCTCGTCGTCGCCCGGATTGTGGTGCTGTGTTGAAAGTCTTGGCCAGCGAAAGGCGAATCCAGCAAGGGCTTCTCTCTTGACGCATTTGGCCGAGCGAGAGCTCCACGGACGCTTTGGACACTGTAAACCAGCAAGAAAATGATTGCACCTCGAGCTGAGGAAAATCCGTGCACAGAGCACTGTGGATGCGTGCAGTTATACACGCGCTGAAGAGCGGGACAGCTCAAAGCCATCGCTGGGCTTCAGTTCGCCATCCAGAGCACAGAAGGCGAAGAACGCAGCAGCCGGGCAGCGGGCAGGCATTCTAAGGGGCTCAGCGTGCCGGCTTCCAAAGTCCAGCAGAGAGCTGCTTCACAAGCGCATTCAGCTGATGAGAATGCTCCGGCAGCTTCCGAGAGTAAGGCGCAGCCCTTGCACTCCATCATCACACAACCTGGCCAGAAACAGTTGCTTGCACCCTGCCGTGTTGCAGAGTCCACGCAGCTTGAGCGCACCCAGAAGGACGCGTCGAGAAAGAAGGCGTTCTTCAAGGTGCCCCTTCTCGAAGCAGCCTGGAAACTGAGCACAACACACTGCGGCTAGGCAGCTTCCTTCGCCGATAGACGTGCCGTCCCACCCATTAGGCACTCTCGCAGCTCCGTTGCCCGCTTGCAGCAGCTGCTCCCAAAGAAAAAGGCTCCAGGAGCAACAGCCACTGCTGGGCTGAACCTTCCCCTTGCCTCACGTAGAGCAACGAGAAACTGTCCTCTGCACGCTGGCTTTCCCTTCTCCACCGCACCTACCACCGTGATCGCTGCGTCTCGAAGCATAAACCGAGCATCGTTGTTTCCAGGGGCTACTGGAAGAGAACTAGGCAGCAGCACAAGTAGCCGCAAGTCGAGCTTTCTGTTTCCGACTGCTAAAGTGAATCCGCGAACGAGCGAGTGGCAGGCACGCTTCCTCTTGCAGCCTGTGCGAGTCGCACGGCAGCCCGGTGGTGCTCTGCGCCTTCGTTCTTCTGCCCCTTCGTACCACGTCGCGCTTTCGTTTCGCTGCAGACGAACGGTCGTCTGCTTCTCGCCCAGAGAGCACGGTGCCGGCAGCGAAAGCCTCCAGGCTGCTGCTTCTGCCGAAACACGCCTGGGCTATGCACTTTCCCTCGCAGCGCTAGGTAGCGGCACCTTCCGTCTGCGTGGTAGCCTGAACCTTAAGGGAGAGCTTCTCGGCTGCGTCTCGCCCACAGAACACTTTTAGGTCAGCGAGCTTACCCAGAGCTTGCCCCCGATGCGTGGAAGCTTGTATTTGCACCACATTCCAGGGCTAGGCTTCTTGCCTGTACAGCCTGCACAGCGCCGGCAGAGCGCGGTGCTCTCTGCAGCCTTCTTCTCGCTTCCGAGTACCACCGCGCACCTTCCAGCCTTGCAGAGAGCGAAGATGCGGATAGACGTCCCACACAGAAGAACGTGCCAGGACGAAAAGATGTTCCCCCTTTCCTCCTCGTCGTCGCCCGGATTGTGGTGCTGTGTTGAAAGTCTTGGCCAGCGAAAGGCGAATCCAGCAAGGGCTTCTCTCTTGACGCATTTGGCCGAGCGAGAGCTCCACGGACGCTTTGGACACTGTAAACCAGCAAGAAAATGATTGCACCTCGAGCTGAGGAAAATCCGTGCACAGAGCACTGTGGATGCGTGCAGTTATACACGCGCTGAAGAGCGGGACAGCTCAAAGCCATCGCTGGGCTTCAGTTCGCCATCCAGAGCACAGAAGGCGAAGAACGCAGCAGCCGGGCAGCGGGCAGGCATTCTAAGGGGCTCAGCGTGCCGGCTTCCAAAGTCCAGCAGAGAGCTGCTTCACAAGCGCATTCAGCTGATGAGAATGCTCCGGCAGCTTCCGAGAGTAAGGCGCAGCCCTTGCACTCCATCATCACACAACCTGGCCAGAAACAGTTGCTTGCACCCTGCCGTGTTGCAGAGTCCACGCAGCTTGAGCGCACCCAGAAGGACGCGTCGAGAAAGAAGGCGTTCTTCAAGGTGCCCCTTCTCGAAGCAGCCTGGAAACTGAGCACAACACACTGCGGCTAGGCAGCTTCCTTCGCCGATAGACGTGCCGTCCCACCCATTAGGCACTCTCGCAGCTCCGTTGCCCGCTTGCAGCAGCTGCTCCCAAAGAAAAAGGCTCCAGGAGCAACAGCCACTGCTGGGCTGAACCTTCCCCTTGCCTCACGTAGAGCAACGAGAAACTGTCCTCTGCACGCTGGCTTTCCCTTCTCCACCGCACCTACCACCGTGATCGCTGCGTCTCGAAGCATAAACCGAGCATCGTTGTTTCCAGGGGCTACTGGAAGAGAACTAGGCAGCAGCACAAGTAGTTAGCCGCAAGTCGAGCTTTCTGTTTCCGACTGCTAAAGTGAATCCGCGAACGAGCGAGTGGCAGGCACGCTTCCTCTTGCAGCCTGTGCGAGTCGCACGGCAGCCCGGTGGTGCTCTGCGCCTTCGTTCTTCTGCCCCTTCGTACCACGTCGCGCTTTCGTTTCGCTGCAGACGAACGGTCGTCTGCTTCTCGCCCAGAGAGCACGGTGCCGGCAGCGAAAGCCTCCAGGCTGCTGCTTCTGCCGAAACACGCCTGGGCTATGCACTTCCCTCGCAGCGCTAGGTAGCGGCACCTTCCGTCTGTGTGGTAGCCTGAACCTTAAGGGAGAGCTTCTCGGCTGCGTCTCGCCCACAGAACACTTTTAGGTCAGCGAGCTTACCCAGAGCTTGCCCCCGATGCGTGGAAGCTTGTATTTGCACCACATTCCAGGGCTAGGCTTCTTGCC
Organism: Aphelocoma coerulescens; assembly: GCF_041296385.1. Lineage (NCBI taxonomy): Eukaryota > Metazoa > Chordata > Aves > Passeriformes > Corvidae > Aphelocoma > Aphelocoma coerulescens. Next base: position 106,053 of record NW_027183622.1, read on the forward strand.
TGTACAGCCTGCACAGCGCCGGCAGAGCGCGGTGCTCTCTGCAGCCTTCTTCTCGCTTCCGAGTACCACCGCGCACCTTCCAGCCTTGCAGAGAGCGAAGATGCGGATGGACGTCCCGCACAGAAGAACGTGCCAGGACGAAAAGATGTTCCCCCTTTCCTCCTCGTCGTCGCCCGGATTGTGGTGCTGTGTTGAAAGTCTTGGCCAGCGAAAGGCGAATCCAGCAAGGGCTTCTCTCTTGACGCATTTGGCCGAGCGAGAGCTCCACGGACGCTTTGGACACTGTAAACCAGCAAGAAAATGATTGCACCTCGAGCTGAGGAAAATCCGTGCACAGAGCACTGTGGATGCGTGCAGTTATACACGCGCTGAAGAGCGGGACAGCTCAAAGCCATCGCTGGGCTTCAGTTCGCCATCCAGAGCACAGAAGGCGAAGAACGCAGCAGCCGGGCAGCGGGCAGGCATTCTAAGGGGCTCAGCGTGCCGGCTTCCAAAGTCCAGCAGAGAGCTGCTTCACAAGCGCATTCAGCTGATGAGAATGCTCCGGCAGCTTCCGAGAGTAAGGCGCAGCCCTTGCACTCCATCATCACACAACCTGGCCAGAAACAGTTGCTTGCACCCTGCCGTGTTGCAGAGTCCACGCAGCTTGAGCGCACCCAGAAGGACGCGTCGAGAAAGAAGGCGTTCTTCAAGGTGCCCCTTCTCGAAGCAGCCTGGAAACTGAGCACAACACACTGCGGCTAGGCAGCTTCCTTCGCCGATAGACGTGCCGTCCCACCCATTAGGCACTCTCGCAGCTCCGTTGCCCGCTTGCAGCAGCTGCTCCCAAAGAAAAAGGCTCCAGGAGCAACAGCCACTGCTGGGCTGAACCTTCCCCTTGCCTCACGTAGAGCAACGAGAAACTGTCCTCTGCACGCTGGCTTTCCCTTCTCCACCGCACCTACCACCGTGATCGCTGCGTCTCGAAGCATAAACCGAGCATCGTTGTTTCCAGGGGCTACTGGAAGAGAACTAGGCAGCAGCACAAGTAGCCGCAAGTCGAGCTTTCTGTTTCCGACTGCTAAAGTGAATCCGCGAACGAGCGAGTGGCAGGCACGCTTCCTCTTGCAGCCTGTGCGAGTCGCACGGCAGCCCGGTGGTGCTCTGCGCCTTCGTTCTTCTGCCCCTTCGTACCACGTCGCGCTTTCGTTTCGCTGCAGACGAACGGTCGTCTGCTTCTCGCCCAGAGAGCACGGTGCCGGCAGCGAAAGCCTCCAGGCTGCTGCTTCTGCCGAAACACGCCTGGGCTATGCACTTTCCCTCGCAGCGCTAGGTAGCGGCACCTTCCGTCTGCGTGGTAGCCTGAACCTTAAGGGAGAGCTTCTCGGCTGCGTCTCGCCCACAGAACACTTTTAGGTCAGCGAGCTTACCCAGAGCTTGCCCCCGATGCGTGGAAGCTTGTATTTGCACCACATTCCAGGGCTAGGCTTCTTGCCTGTACAGCCTGCACAGCGCCGGCAGAGCGCGGTGCTCTCTGCAGCCTTCTTCTCGCTTCCGAGTACCACCGCGCACCTTCCAGCCTTGCAGAGAGCGAAGATGCGGACAGACGTCCCGCACAGAAGAACGTGCCAGGACGAAAAGATGTTCCCCCTTTCCTCCTCGTCGTCGCCTGGATTGTGGTGCTGTGTTGAAAGTCTTGGCCAGCGAAAGGCGAATCCAGCAAGGGCTTCTCTCTTGACGCATTTGGCCGAGCGAGAGCTCCACGGACGCTTTGGACACTGTAAACCAGCAAGAAAATGATTGCACCTCGAGCTGAGGAAAATCCGTGCACAGAGCACTGTGGATGCGTGCAGTTATACACGCGCTGAAGAGCGGGACAGCTCAAAGCCATCGCTGGGCTTCAGTTCGCCATCCAGAGCACAGAAGGCGAAGAACGCAGCAGCCGGGCAGCGGGCAGGCATTCTAAGGGGCTCAGCGTGCCGGCTTCCAAAGTCCAGCAGAGAGCTGCTTCACAAGCGCATTCAGCTGATGAGAATGCTCCGGCAGCTTCCGTGAGTAAGGCGCAGCCCTTGCACTCCATCATCACACAACCTGGCCAGAAACAGTTGCTTGCACCCTGCCGTGTTGCAGAGTCCACGCAGCTTGAGCGCACCCAGAAGGACGCGTCGAGAAAGAAGGCGTTCTTCAAGGTGCCCCTTCTCGAAGCAGCCTGGAAACTGAGCACAACACACTGCGGCTAGGCAGCTTCCTTCGCCGATAGACGTGCCGTCCCACCCATTAGGCACTCTCGCAGCTCCGTTGCCCGCTTGCAGCAGCTGCTCCCAAAGAAAAAGGCTCCAGGAGCAACAGCCACTGCTGGGCTGAACCTTCCCCTTGCCTCACGTAGAGCAACGAGAAACTGTCCTCTGCACGCTGGCTTTCCCTTCTCCACCGCACCTACCACCGTGATCGCTGCGTCTCGAAGCATAAACCGAGCATCGTTTTTTCCAGGGGCTACTGGAAGAGAACTAGGCAGCAGCACAAGTAGTTAGCCGCAAGTCGAGCTTTCTGTTTCCGACTGCTAAAGTGAATCCGCGAACGAGCGAGTGGCAGGCACGCTTCCTCTTGCAGCCTGTGCGAGTCGCACGGCAGCCCGGTGGTGCTCTGCGCCTTCGTTCTTCTGCCCCTTTGTACCACGTCGCGCTTTCGTTTCGCTGCAGACGAACGGTCGTCTGCTTCTCGCCCAGAGAGCACGGTGCCGGCAGCGAAAGCCTCCAGGCTGCTGCTTCTGCCGAAACACGCCTGGGCTATGCACTTTCCCTCGCAGCGCTAGGTAGCGGCACCTTCCGTCTGCGTGGTAGCCTGAACCTTAAGGGAGAGCTTCTCGGCTGCGTCTCGCCCACAGAACACTTTTAGGTCAGCGAGCTTACCCAGAGCTTGCCCCCGATGCGTGGAAGCTTGTATTTGCACCACATTCCAGGGCTAGGCTTCTTGCCTGTACAGCCTGCACAGCGCCGGCAGAGCGCGGTGCTCTCTGCAGCCTTCTTCTCGCTTCCGAGTACCACCGCGCACCTTCCAGCCTTGCAGAGAGCGAAGATGCGGATGGACGTCCCGCACAGAAGAACGTGCCAGGACGAAAAGATGTTCCCCCTTTCCTCCTCGTCGTCGCCCGGATTGTGGTGCTGTGTTGAAAGTCTTGGCCAGCGAAAGGCGAATCCAGCAAGGGCTTCTCTCTTGACGCATTTGGCCGAGCGAGAGCTCCACGGACGCTTTGGACACTGTAAACCAGCAAGAAAATGATTGCACCTCGAGCTGAGGAAAATCCGTGCACAGAGCACTGTGGATGCGTGCAGTTATACACGCGCTGAAGAGCGGGACAGCTCAAAGCCATCGCTGGGCTTCAGTTCGCCATCCAGAGCACAGAAGGCGAAGAACGCAGCAGCCGGGCAGCGGGCAGGCATTCTAAGGGGCTCAGCGTGCCGGCTTCCAAAGTCCAGCAGAGAGCTGCTTCACAAGCGCATTCAGCTGATGAGAATGCTCCGGCAGCTTCCGAGAGTAAGGCGCAGCCCTTGCACTCCATCATCACACAACCTGGCCAGAAACAGTTGCTTGCACCCTGCCGTGTTGCAGAGTCCACGCAGCTTGAGCGCACCCAGAAGGACGCGTCGAGAAAGAAGGCGTTCTTCAAGGTGCCCCTTCTCGAAGCAGCCTGGAAACTGAGCACAACACACTGCGGCTAGGCAGCTTCCTTCGCCGATAGACGTGCCGTCCCACCCATTAGGCACTCTCGCAGCTCCGTTGCCCGCTTGCAGCAGCTGCTCCCAAAGAAAAAGGCTCCAGGAGCAACAGCCACTGCTGGGCTGAACCTTCCCCTTGCCTCACGTAGAGCAACGAGAAACTGTCCTCTGCACGCTGGCTTTCCCTTCTCCACCGCACCTACCACCGTGATCGCTGCGTCTCGAAGCATAAACCGAGCATCGTTTTTTCCAGGGGCTACTGGAAGAGAACTAGGCAGCAGCACAAGTAGTTAGCCGCAAGTCGAGCTTTCTGTTTCCGACTGCTAAAGTGAATCCGCGAACGAGCGAGTGGCAGGCACGCTTCCTCTTGCAGCCTGTGCGAGTCGCACGGCAGCCCGGTGGTGCTCTGCGCCTTCGTTCTTCTGCCCCTTTGTACCACGTCGCGCTTTCGTTTCGCTGCAGACGAACGGTCGTCTGCTTCTCGCCCAGAGAGCACGGTGCCGGCAGCGAAAGCCTCCAGGCTGCTGCTTCTGCCGAAACACGCCTGGGCTATGCACTTTCCCTCGCAGCGCTAGGTAGCGGCACCTTCCGTCTGCGTGGTAGCCTGAACCTTAAGGGAGAGCTTCTCGGCTGCGTCTCGCCCACAGAACACTTTTAGGTCAGCGAGCTTACCCAGAGCTTGCCCCCGATGCGTGGAAGCTTGTATTTGCACCACATTCCAGGGCTAGGCTTCTTGCCTGTACAGCCTGCACAGCGCCGGCAGAGCGCGGTGCTCTCTGCAGCCTTCTTCTCGCTTCCGAGTACCACCGCGCACCTTCCAGCCTTGCAGAGAGCGAAGATGCGGATGGATGTCCCGCACAGAAGAACGTGCCAGGACGAAAAGATGTTCCCCCTTTCCTCCTCGTCGTCGCCCGGATTGTGGTGCTGTGTTGAAAGTCTTGGCCAGCGAAAGGCGAATCCAGCAAGGGCTTCTCTCTTGACGCATTTGGCCGAGCGAGAGCTCCACGGACGCTTTGGACACTGTAAACCAGCAAGAAAATGATTGCACCTCGAGCTGAGGAAAATCCGTGCACAGAGCACTGTGGATGCGTGCAGTTATACACGCGCTGAAGAGCGGGACAGCTCAAAGCCATCGCTGGGCTTCAGTTCGCCATCCAGAGCACAGAAGGCGAAGAACGCAGCAGCCGGGCAGCGGGCAGGCATTCTAAGGGGCTCAGCGTGCCGGCTTCCAAAGTCCAGCAGAGAGCTGCTTCACAAGCGCATTCAGCTGATGAGAATGCTCCGGCAGCTTCCGAGAGTAAGGCGCAGCCCTTGCACTCCATCATCACACAACCTGGCCAGAAACAGTTGCTTGCACCCTGCCGTGTTGCAGAGTCCACGCAGCTTGAGCGCACCCAGAAGGACGCGTCGAGAAAGAAGGCGTTCTTCAAGGTGCCCCTTCTCGAAGCAGCCTGGAAACTGAGCACAACACACTGCGGCTAGGCAGCTTCCTTCGCCGATAGACGTGCCGTCCCACCCATTAGGCACTCTCGCAGCTCCGTTGCCCGCTTGCAGCAGCTGCTCCCAAAGAAAAAGGCTCCAGGAGCAACAGCCACTGCTGGGCTGAACCTTCCCCTTGCCTCACGTAGAGCAACGAGAAACTGTCCTCTGCACGCTGGCTTTCCCTTCTCCACCGCACCTACCACCGTGATCGCTGCGTCTCGAAGCATAAACCGAGCATCGTTGTTTCCAGGGGCTACTGGAAGAGAACTAGGCAGCAGCACAAGTAGCCGCAAGTCGAGCTTTCTGTTTCCGACTGCTAAAGTGAATCCGCGAACGAGCGAGTGGCAGGCACGCTTCCTCTTGCAGCCTGTGCGAGTCGCACGGCAGCCCGGTGGTGCTCTGCGCCTTCGTTCTTCTGCCCCTTCGTACCACGTCGCGCTTTCGTTTTGCTGCAGACGAACGGTCGTCTGCTTCTCGCCCAGAGAGCACGGTGCCGGCAGCGAAAGCCTCCAGGCTGCTGCTTCTGCCGAAACACGCCTGGGCTATGCACTTTCCCTCGCAGCGCTAGGTAGCGGCACCTTCCGTCTGCGTGGTAGCCTGAACCTTAAGGGAGAGCTTCTCGGCTGCGTCTCGCCCACAGAACACTTTTAGGTCAGCGAGCTTACCCAGAGCTTGCCCCCGATGCGTGGAAGCTTGTATTTGCACCACATTCCAGGGCTAGGCTTCTTGCCTGTACAGCCTGCACAGCGCCGGCAGAGCGCGGTGCTCTCTGCAGCCTTCTTCTCGCTTCCGAGTACCACCGCGCACCTTCCAGCCTTGCAGAGAGCGAAGATGCGGATAGACGTCCCACACAGAAGAACGTGCCAGGACGAAAAGATGTTCCCCCTTTCCTCCTCGTCGTCGCCCGGATTGTGGTGCTGTGTTGAAAGTCTTGGCCAGCGAAAGGCGAATCCAGCAAGGGCTTCTCTCTTGACGCATTTGGCCGAGCGAGAGCTCCACGGACGCTTTGGACACTGTAAACCAGCAAGAAAATGATTGCACCTCGAGCTGAGGAAAATCCGTGCACAGAGCACTGTGGATGCGTGCAGTTATACACGCGCTGAAGAGCGGGACAGCTCAAAGCCATCGCTGGGCTTCAGTTCGCCATCCAGAGCACAGAAGGCGAAGAACGCAGCAGCCGGGCAGCGGGCAGGCATTCTAAGGGGCTCAGCGTGCCGGCTTCCAAAGTCCAGCAGAGAGCTGCTTCACAAGCGCATTCAGCTGATGAGAATGCTCCGGCAGCTTCCGAGAGTAAGGCGCAGCCCTTGCACTCCATCATCACACAACCTGGCCAGAAACAGTTGCTTGCACCCTGCCGTGTTGCAGAGTCCACGCAGCTTGAGCGCACCCAGAAGGACGCGTCGAGAAAGAAGGCGTTCTTCAAGGTGCCCCTTCTCGAAGCAGCCTGGAAACTGAGCACAACACACTGCGGCTAGGCAGCTTCCTTCGCCGATAGACGTGCCGTCCCACCCATTAGGCACTCTCGCAGCTCCGTTGCCCGCTTGCAGCAGCTGCTCCCAAAGAAAAAGGCTCCAGGAGCAACAGCCACTGCTGGGCTGAACCTTCCCCTTGCCTCACGTAGAGCAACGAGAAACTGTCCTCTGCACGCTGGCTTTCCCTTCTCCACCGCACCTACCACCGTGATCGCTGCGTCTCGAAGCATAAACCGAGCATCGTTGTTTCCAGGGGCTACTGGAAGAGAACTAGGCAGCAGCACAAGTAGTTAGCCGCAAGTCGAGCTTTCTGTTTCCGACTGCTAAAGTGAATCCGCGAACGAGCGAGTGGCAGGCACGCTTCCTCTTGCAGCCTGTGCGAGTCGCACGGCAGCCCGGTGGTGCTCTGCGCCTTCGTTCTTCTGCCCCTTCGTACCACGTCGCGCTTTCGTTTCGCTGCAGACGAACGGTCGTCTGCTTCTCGCCCAGAGAGCACGGTGCCGGCAGCGAAAGCCTCCAGGCTGCTGCTTCTGCCGAAACACGCCTGGGCTATGCACTTCCCTCGCAGCGCTAGGTAGCGGCACCTTCCGTCTGTGTGGTAGCCTGAACCTTAAGGGAGAGCTTCTCGGCTGCGTCTCGCCCACAGAACACTTTTAGGTCAGCGAGCTTACCCAGAGCTTGCCCCCGATGCGTGGAAGCTTGTATTTGCACCACATTCCAGGGCTAGGCTTCTTGCCTGTACAGCCTGCACAGCGCCGGCAGAGCGCGGTGCTCTCTGCAGCCTTCTTCTCGCTTCCGAGTACCACCGCGCACCTTCCAGCCTTGCAGAGAGCGAAGATGCGGATGGACGTCCCGCACAGAAGAACGTGCCAGGACGAAAAGATGTTCCCCCTTTCCTCCTCGTCGTCGCCCGGATTGTGGTGCTGTGTTGAAAGTCTTGGCCAGCGAAAGGCGAATCCAGCAAGGGCTTCTCTCTTGACGCATTTGGCCGAGCGAGAGCTCCACGGACGCTTTGGACACTGTAAACCAGCAAGAAAATGATTGCACCTCGAGCTGAGGAAAATCCGTGCACAGAGCACTGTGGATGCGTGCAGTTATACACGCGCTGAAGAGCGGGACAGCTCAAAGCCATCGCTGGGCTTCAGTTCGCCATCCAGAGCACAGAAGGCGAAGAACGCAGCAGCCGGGCAGCGGGCAGGCATTCTAAGGGGCTCAGCGTGCCGGCTTCCAAAGTCCAGCAGAGAGCTGCTTCACAAGCGCATTCAGCTGATGAGAATGCTCCGGCAGCTTCCGAGAGTAAGGCGCAGCCCTTGCACTCCATCATCACACAACCTGGCCAGAAACAGTTGCTTGCACCCTGCCGTGTTGCAGAGTCCACGCAGCTTGAGCGCACCCAGAAGGACGCGTCGAGAAAGAAGGCGTTCTTCAAGGTGCCCCTTCTCGAAGCAGCCTGGAAACTGAGCACAACACACTGCGGCTAGGCAGCTTCCTTCGCCGATAGACGTGCCGTCCCACCCATTAGGCACTCTCGCAGCTCCGTTGCCCGCTTGCAGCAGCTGCTCCCAAAGAAAAAGGCTCCAGGAGCAACAGCCACTGCTGGGCTGAACCTTCCCCTTGCCTCACGTAGAGCAACGAGAAACTGTCCTCTGCACGCTGGCTTTCCCTTCTCCACCGCACCTACCACCGTGATCGCTGCGTCTCGAAGCATAAACCGAGCATCGTTGTTTCCAGGGGCTACTGGAAGAGAACTAGGCAGCAGCACAAGTAGCCGCAAGTCGAGCTTTCTGTTTCCGACTGCTAAAGTGAATCCGCGAACGAGCGAGTGGCAGGCACGCTTCCTCTTGCAGCCTGTGCGAGTCGCACGGCAGCCCGGTGGTGCTCTGCGCCTTCGTTCTTCTGCCCCTTCGTACCACGTCGCGCTTTCGTTTCGCTGCAGACGAACGGTCGTCTGCTTCTCGCCCAGAGAGCACGGTGCCGGCAGCGAAAGCCTCCAGGCTGCTGCTTCTGCCGAAACACGCCTGGGCTATGCACTTTCCCTCGCAGCGCTAGGTAGCGGCACCTTCCGTCTGCGTGGTAGCCTGAACCTTAAGGGAGAGCTTCTCGGCTGCGTCTCGCCCACAGAACACTTTTAGGTCAGCGAGCTTACCCAGAGCTTGCCCCCGATGCATGGAAGCTTGTATTTGCACCACATTCCAGGGCTAGGCTTCTTGCCTGTACAGCCTGCACAGCGCCGGCAGAGCGCGGTGCTCTCTGCAGCCTTCTTCTCGCTTCCGAGTACCACCGCGCACCTTCCAGCCTTGCAGAGAGCGAAGATGCGGACAGACGTCCCGCACAGAAGAACGTGCCAGGACGAAAAGATGTTCCCCCTTTCCTCCTCGTCGTCGCCTGGATTGTGGTGCTGTGTTGAAAGTCTTGGCCAGCGAAAGGCGAATCCAGCAAGGGCTTCTCTCTTGACGCATTTGGCCGAGCGAGAGCTCCACGGACGCTTTGGACACTGTAAACCAGCAAGAAAATGATTGCACCTCGAGCTGAGGAAAATCCGTGCACAGAGCACTGTGGATGCGTGCAGTTATACACGCGCTGAAGAGCGGGACAGCTCAAAGCCATCGCTGGGCTTCAGTTCGCCATCCAGAGCACAGAAGGCGAAGAACGCAGCAGCCGGGCAGCGGGCAGGCATTCTAAGGGGCTCAGCGTGCCGGCTTCCAAAGTCCAGCAGAGAGCTGCTTCACAAGCGCATTCAGCTGATGAGAATGCTCCGGCAGCTTCCGAGAGTAAGGCGCAGCCCTTGCACTCCATCATCACACAACCTGGCCAGAAACAGTTGCTTGCACCCTGCCGTGTTGCAGAGTCCACGCAGCTTGAGCGCACCCAGAAGGACGCGTCGAGAAAGAAGGCGTTCTTCAAGGTGCCCCTTCTCGAAGCAGCCTGGAAACTGAGCACAACACACTGCGGCTAGGCAGCTTCCTTCGCCGATAGACGTGCCGTCCCACCCATTAGGCACTCTCGCAGCTCCGTTGCCCGCTTGCAGCAGCTGCTCCCAAAGAAAAAGGCTCCAGGAGCAACAGCCACTGCTGGGCTGAACCTTCCCCTTGCCTCACGTAGAGCAACGAGAAACTGTCCTCTGCACGCTGGCTTTCCCTTCTCCACCGCACCTACCACCGTGATCGCTGCGTCTCGAAGCATAAACCGAGCATCGTTTTTTCCAGGGGCTACTGGAAGAGAACTAGGCAGCAGCACAAGTAGTTAGCCGCAAGTCGAGCTTTCTGTTTCCGACTGCTAAAGTGAATCCGCGAACGAGCGAGTGGCAGGCACGCTTCCTCTTGCAGCCTGTGCGAGTCGCACGGCAGCCCGGTGGTGCTCTGCGCCTTCGTTCTTCTGCCCCTTTGTACCACGTCGCGCTTTCGTTTCGCTGCAGACGAACGGTCGTCTGCTTCTCGCCCAGAGAGCACGGTGCCGGCAGCGAAAGCCTCCAGGCTGCTGCTTCTGCCGAAACACGCCTGGGCTATGCACTTTCCCTCGCAGCGCTAGGTAGCGGCACCTTCCGTCTGCGTGGTAGCCTGAACCTTAAGGGAGAGCTTCTCGGCTGCGTCTCGCCCACAGAACACTTTTAGGTCAGCGAGCTTACCCAGAGCTTGCCCCCGATGCGTGGAAGCTTGTATTTGCACCACATTCCAGGGCTAGGCTTCTTGCCTGTACAGCCTGCACAGCGCCGGCAGAGCGCGGTGCTCTCTGCAGCCTTCTTCTCGCTTCCGAGTACCACCGCGCACCTTCCAGCCTTGCAGAGAGCGAAGATGCGGATGGACGTCCCGCACAGAAGAACGTGCCAGGACGAAAAGATGTTCCCCCTTTCCTCCTCGTCGTCGCCCGGATTGTGGTGCTGTGTTGAAAGTCTTGGCCAGCGAAAGGCGAATCCAGCAAGGGCTTCTCTCTTGACGCATTTGGCCGAGCGAGAGCTCCACGGACGCTTTGGACACTGTAAACCAGCAAGAAAATGATTGCACCTCGAGCTGAGGAAAATCCGTGCACAGAGCACTGTGGATGCGTGCAGTTATACACGCGCTGAAGAGCGGGACAGCTCAAAGCCATCGCTGGGCTTCAGTTCGCCATCCAGAGCACAGAAGGCGAAGAACGCAGCAGCCGGGCAGCGGGCAGGCATTCTAAGGGGCTCAGCGTGCCGGCTTCCAAAGTCCAGCAGAGAGCTGCTTCACAAGCGCATTCAGCTGATGAGAATGCTCCGGCAGCTTCCGCGAGTAAGGCGCAGCCCTTGCACTCCATCATCACACAACCTGGCCAGAAACAGTTGCTTGCACCCTGCCGTGTTGCAGAGTCCACGCAGCTTGAGCGCACCCAGAAGGACGCGTCGAGAAAGAAGGCGTTCTTCAAGGTGCCCCTTCTCGAAGCAGCCTGGAAACTGAGCACAACACACTGCGGCTAGGCAGCTTCCTTCGCCGATAGACGTGCCGTCCCACCCATTAGGCACTCTCGCAGCTCCGTTGCCCGCTTGCAGCAGCTGCTCCCAAAGAAAAAGGCTCCAGGAGCAACAGCCACTGCTGGGCTGAACCTTCCCCTTGCCTCACGTAGAGCAACGAGAAACTGTCCTCTGCACGCTGGCTTTCCCTTCTCCACCGCACCTACCACCGTGATCGCTGCGTCTCGAAGCATAAACCGAGCATCGTTTTTTCCAGGGGCTACTGGAAGAGAACTAGGCAGCAGCACAAGTAGTTAGCCGCAAGTCGAGCTTTCTGTTTCCGACTGCTAAAGTGAATCCGCGAACGAGCGAGTGGCAGGCACGCTTCCTCTTGCAGCCTGTGCGAGTCGCACGGCAGCCCGGTGGTGCTCTGCGCCTTCGTTCTTCTGCCCCTTCGTACCACGTCGCGCTTTCGTTTCGCTGCAGACGAACGGTCGTCTGCTTCTCGCCCAGAGAGCACGGTGCCGGCAGCGAAAGCCTCCAGGCTGCTGCTTCTGCCGAAACACGCCTGGGCTATGCACTTTCCCTCGCAGCGCTAGGTAGCGGCACCTTCCGTCTGCGTGGTAGCCTGAACCTTAAGGGAGAGCTTCTCGGCTGCGTCTCGCCCACAGAACACTTTTAGGTCAGCGAGCTTACCCAGAGCTTGCCCCCGATGCGTGGAAGCTTGTATTTGCACCACATTCCAGGGCTAGGCTTCTTGCCTGTACAGCCTGCACAGCGCCGGCAGAGCGCGGTGCTCTCTGCAGCCTTCTTCTCGCTTCCGAGTACCACCGCGCACCTTCCAGCCTTGCAGAGAGCGAAGATGCGGACAGACGTCCCGCACAGAAGAACGTGCCAGGACGAAAAGATGTTCCCCCTTTCCTCCTCGTCGTCGCCCGGATTGTGGTGCTGTGTTGAAAGTCTTGGCCAGCGAAAGGCGAATCCAGCAAGGGCTTCTCTCTTGACGCATTTGGCCGAGCGAGAGCTCCACGGACGCTTTGGACACTGTAAACCAGCAAGAAAATGATTGCACCTCGAGCTGAGGAAAATCCGTGCACAGAGCACTGTGGATGCGTGCAGTTATACACGCGCTGAAGAGCGGGACAGCTCAAAGCCATCGCTGGGCTTCAGTTCGCCATCCAGAGCACAGAAGGCGAAGAACGCAGCAGCCGGGCAGCGGGCAGGCATTCTAAGGGGCTCAGCGTGCCGGCTTCCAAAGTCCAGCAGAGAGCTGCTTCACAAGCGCATTCAGCTGATGAGAATGCTCCGGCAGCTTCCGAGAGTAAGGCGCAGCCCTTGCACTCCATCATCACACAACCTGGCCAGAAACAGTTGCTTGCACCCTGCCGTGTTGCAGAGTCCACGCAGCTTGAGCGCACCCAGAAGGACGCGTCGAGAAAGAAGGCGTTCTTCAAGGTGCCCCTTCTCGAAGCAGCCTGGAAACTGAGCACAACACACTGCGGCTAGGCAGCTTCCTTCGCCGATAGACGTGCCGTCCCACCCATTAGGCACTCTCGCAGCTCCGTTGCCCGCTTGCAGCAGCTGCTCCCAAAGAAAAAGGCTCCAGGAGCAACAGCCACTGCTGGGCTGAACCTTCCCCTTGCCTCACGTAGAGCAACGAGAAACTGTCCTCTGCACGCTGGCTTTCCCTTCTCCACCGCACCTACCACCGTGATCGCTGCGTCTCGAAGCATAAACCGAGCATCGTTGTTTCCAGGGGCTACTGGAAGAGAACTAGGCAGCAGCACAAGTAGCCGCAAGTCGAGCTTTCTGTTTCCGACTGCTAAAGTGAATCCGCGAACGAGCGAGTGGCAGGCACGCTTCCTCTTGCAGCCTGTGCGAGTCGCACGGCAGCCCGGTGGTGCTCTGCGCCTTCGTTCTTCTGCCCCTTCGTACCACGTCGCGCTTTCGTTTCGCTGCAGACGAACGGTCGTCTGCTTCTCGCCCAGAGAGCACGGTGCCGGCAGCGAAAGCCTCCAGGCTGCTGCTTCTGCCGAAACACGCCTGGGCTATGCACTTTCCCTCGCAGCGCTAGGTAGCGGCACCTTCCGTCTGCGTGGTAGCCTGAACCTTAAGGGAGAGCTTCTCGGCTGCGTCTCGCCCACAGAACACTTTTAGGTCAGCGAGCTTACCCAGAGCTTGCCCCCGATGCGTGGAAGCTTGTATTTGCACCACATTCCAGGGCTAGGCTTCTTGCCTGTACAGCCTGCACAGCGCCGGCAGAGCGCGGTGCTCTCTGCAGCCTTCTTCTCGCTTCCGAGTACCACCGCGCACCTTCCAGCCTTGCAGAGAGCGAAGATGCGGATAGACGTCCCACACAGAAGAACGTGCCAGGACGAAAAGATGTTCCCCCTTTCCTCCTCGTCGTCGCCCGGATTGTGGTGCTGTGTTGAAAGTCTTGGCCAGCGAAAGGCGAATCCAGCAAGGGCTTCTCTCTTGACGCATTTGGCCGAGCGAGAGCTCCACGGACGCTTTGGACACTGTAAACCAGCAAGAAAATGATTGCACCTCGAGCTGAGGAAAATCCGTGCACAGAGCACTGTGGATGCGTGCAGTTATACACGCGCTGAAGAGCGGGACAGCTCAAAGCCATCGCTGGGCTTCAGTTCGCCATCCAGAGCACAGAAGGCGAAGAACGCAGCAGCCGGGCAGCGGGCAGGCATTCTAAGGGGCTCAGCGTGCCGGCTTCCAAAGTCCAGCAGAGAGCTGCTTCACAAGCGCATTCAGCTGATGAGAATGCTCCGGCAGCTTCCGAGAGTAAGGCGCAGCCCTTGCACTCCATCATCACACAACCTGGCCAGAAACAGTTGCTTGCACCCTGCCGTGTTGCAGAGTCCACGCAGCTTGAGCGCACCCAGAAGGACGCGTCGAGAAAGAAGGCGTTCTTCAAGGTGCCCCTTCTCGAAGCAGCCTGGAAACTGAGCACAACACACTGCGGCTAGGCAGCTTCCTTCGCCGATAGACGTGCCGTCCCACCCATTAGGCACTCTCGCAGCTCCGTTGCCCGCTTGCAGCAGCTGCTCCCAAAGAAAAAGGCTCCAGGAGCAACAGCCACTGCTGGGCTGAACCTTCCCCTTGCCTCACGTAGAGCAACGAGAAACTGTCCTCTGCACGCTGGCTTTCCCTTCTCCACCGCACCTACCACCGTGATCGCTGCGTCTCGAAGCATAAACCGAGCATCGTTGTTTCCAGGGGCTACTGGAAGAGAACTAGGCAGCAGCACAAGTAGCCGCAAGTCGAGCTTTCTGTTTCCGACTGCTAAAGTGAATCCGCGAACGAGCGAGTGGCAGGCACGCTTCCTCTTGCAGCCTGTGCGAGTCGCACGGCAGCCCGGTGGTGCTCTGCGCCTTCGTTCTTCTGCCCCTTCGTACCACGTCGCGCTTTCGTTTCGCTGCAGACGAACGGTCGTCTGCTTCTCGCCCAGAGAGCACGGTGCCGGCAGCGAAAGCCTCCAGGCTGCTGCTTCTGCCGAAACACGCCTGGGCTATGCACTTTCCCTCGCAGCGCTAGGTAGCGGCACCTTCCGTCTGCGTGGTAGCCTGAACCTTAAGGGAGAGCTTCTCGGCTGCGTCTCGCCCACAGAACACTTTTAGGTCAGCGAGCTTACCCAGAGCTTGCCCCCGATGCGTGGAAGCTTGTATTTGCACCACATTCCAGGGCTAGGCTTCTTGCCTGTACAGCCTGCACAGCGCCGGCAGAGCGCGGTGCTCTCTGCAGCCTTCTTCTCGCTTCCGAGTACCACCGCGCACCTTCCAGCCTTGCAGAGAGCGAAGATGCGGACAGACGTCCCGCACAGAAGAACGTGCCAGGACGAAAAGATGTTCCCCCTTTCCTCCTCGTCGTCGCCCGGATTGTGGTGCTGTGTTGAAAGTCTTGGCCAGCGAAAGGCGAATCCAGCAAGGGCTTCTCTCTTGACGCATTTGGCCGAGCGAGAGCTCCACGGACGCTTTGGACACTGTAAACCAGCAAGAAAATGATTGCACCTCGAGCTGAGGAAAATCCGTGCACAGAGCACTGTGGATGCGTGCAGTTATACACGCGCTGAAGAGCGGGACAGCTCAAAGCCATCGCTGGGCTTCAGTTCGCCATCCAGAGCACAGAAGGCGAAGAACGCAGCAGCCGGGCAGCGGGCAGGCATTCTAAGGGGCTCAGCGTGCCGGCTTCCAAAGTCCAGCAGAGAGCTGCTTCACAAGCGCATTCAGCTGATGAGAATGCTCCGGCAGCTTCCGAGAGTAAGGCGCAGCCCTTGCACTCCATCATCACACAACCTGGCCAGAAACAGTTGCTTGCACCCTGCCGTGTTGCAGAGTCCACGCAGCTTGAGCGCACCCAGAAGGACGCGTCGAGAAAGAAGGCGTTCTTCAAGGTGCCCCTTCTCGAAGCAGCCTGGAAACTGAGCACAACACACTGCGGCTAGGCAGCTTCCTTCGCCGATAGACGTGCCGTCCCACCCATTAGGCACTCTCGCAGCTCCGTTGCCCGCTTGCAGCAGCTGCTCCCAAAGAAAAAGGCTCCAGGAGCAACAGCCACTGCTGGGCTGAACCTTCCCCTTGCCTCACGTAGAGCAACGAGAAACTGTCCTCTGCACGCTGGCTTTCCCTTCTCCACCGCACCTACCACCGTGATCGCTGCGTCTCGAAGCATAAACCGAGCATCGTTGTTTCCAGGGGCTACTGGAAGAGAACTAGGCAGCAGCACAAGTAGCCGCAAGTCGAGCTTTCTGTTTCCGACTGCTAAAGTGAATCCGCGAACGAGCGAGTGGCAGGCACGCTTCCTCTTGCAGCCTGTGCGAGTCGCACGGCAGCCCGGTGGTGCTCTGCGCCTTCGTTCTTCTGCCCCTTCGTACCACGTCGCGCTTTCGTTTCGCTGCAGACGAACGGTCGTCTGCTTCTCGCCCAGAGAGCACGGTGCCGGCAGCGAAAGCCTCCAGGCTGCTGCTTCTGCCGAAACACGCCTGGGCTATGCACTTTCCCTCGCAGCGCTAGGTAGCGGCACCTTCCGTCTGCGTGGTAGCCTGAACCTTAAGGGAGAGCTTCTCGGCTGCGTCTCGCCCACAGAACACTTTTAGGTCAGCGAGCTTACCCAGAGCTTGCCCCCGATGCGTGGAAGCTTGTATTTGCACCACATTCCAGGGCTAGGCTTCTTGCCTGTACAGCCTGCACAGCGCCGGCAGAGCGCGGTGCTCTCTGCAGCCTTCTTCTCGCTTCCGAGTACCACCGCGCACCTTCCAGCCTTGCAGAGAGCGAAGATGCGGACAGACGTCCCGCACAGAAGAACGTGCCAGGACGAAAAGATGTTCCCCCTTTCCTCCTCGTCGTCGCCTGGATTGTGGTGCTGTGTTGAAAGTCTTGGCCAGCGAAAGGCGAATCCAGCAAGGGCTTCTCTCTTGACGCATTTGGCCGAGCGAGAGCTCCACGGACGCTTTGGACACTGTAAACCAGCAAGAAAATGATTGCACCTCGAGCTGAGGAAAATCCGTGCACAGAGCACTGTGGATGCGTGCAGTTATACACGCGCTGAAGAGCGGGACAGCTCAAAGCCATCGCTGGGCTTCAGTTCGCCATCCAGAGCACAGAAGGCGAAGAACGCAGCAGCCGGGCAGCGGGCAGGCATTCTAAGGGGCTCAGCGTGCCGGCTTCCAAAGTCCAGCAGAGAGCTGCTTCACAAGCGCATTCAGCTGATGAGAATGCTCCGGCAGCTTCCGAGAGTAAGGCGCAGCCCTTGCACTCCATCATCACACAACCTGGCCAGAAACAGTTGCTTGCACCCTGCCGTGTTGCAGAGTCCACGCAGCTTGAGCGCACCCAGAAGGACGCGTCGAGAAAGAAGGCGTTCTTCAAGGTGCCCCTTCTCGAAGCAGCCTGGAAACTGAGCACAACACACTGCGGCTAGGCAGCTTCCTTCGCCGATAGACGTGCCGTCCCACCCATTAGGCACTCTCGCAGCTCCGTTGCCCGCTTGCAGCAGCTGCTCCCAAAGAAAAAGGCTCCAGGAGCAACAGCCACTGCTGGGCTGAACCTTCCCCTTGCCTCACGTAGAGCAACGAGAAACTGTCCTCTGCACGCTGGCTTTCCCTTCTCCACCGCACCTACCACCGTGATCGCTGCGTCTCGAAGCATAAACCGAGCATCGTTTTTTCCAGGGGCTACTGGAAGAGAACTAGGCAGCAGCACAAGTAGTTAGCCGCAAGTCGAGCTTTCTGTTTCCGACTGCTAAAGTGAATCCGCGAACGAGCGAGTGGCAGGCACGCTTCCTCTTGCAGCCTGTGCGAGTCGCACGGCAGCCCGGTGGTGCTCTGCGCCTTCGTTCTTCTGCCCCTTTGTACCACGTCGCGCTTTCGTTTCGCTGCAGACGAACGGTCGTCTGCTTCTCGC
Organism: Aphelocoma coerulescens; assembly: GCF_041296385.1. NCBI lineage: Eukaryota > Metazoa > Chordata > Aves > Passeriformes > Corvidae > Aphelocoma > Aphelocoma coerulescens. Next base: position 123,523 of record NW_027183622.1, read on the forward strand.
CCAGAGAGCACGGTGCCGGCAGCGAAAGCCTCCAGGCTGCTGCTTCTGCCGAAACACGCCTGGGCTATGCACTTTCCCTCGCAGCGCTAGGTAGCGGCACCTTCCGTCTGCGTGGTAGCCTGAACCTTAAGGGAGAGCTTCTCGGCTGCGTCTCGCCCACAGAACACTTTTAGGTCAGCGAGCTTACCCAGAGCTTGCCCCCGATGCGTGGAAGCTTGTATTTGCACCACATTCCAGGGCTAGGCTTCTTGCCTGTACAGCCTGCACAGCGCCGGCAGAGCGCGGTGCTCTCTGCAGCCTTCTTCTCGCTTCCGAGTACCACCGCGCACCTTCCAGCCTTGCAGAGAGCGAAGATGCGGACAGACGTCCCGCACAGAAGAACGTGCCAGGACGAAAAGATGTTCCCCCTTTCCTCCTCGTCGTCGCCCGGATTGTGGTGCTGTGTTGAAAGTCTTGGCCAGCGAAAGGCGAATCCAGCAAGGGCTTCTCTCTTGACGCATTTGGCCGAGCGAGAGCTCCACGGACGCTTTGGACACTGTAAACCAGCAAGAAAATGATTGCACCTCGAGCTGAGGAAAATCCGTGCACAGAGCACTGTGGATGCGTGCAGTTATACACGCGCTGAAGAGCGGGACAGCTCAAAGCCATCGCTGGGCTTCAGTTCGCCATCCAGAGCACAGAAGGCGAAGAACGCAGCAGCCGGGCAGCGGGCAGGCATTCTAAGGGGCTCAGCGTGCCGGCTTCCAAAGTCCAGCAGAGAGCTGCTTCACAAGCGCATTCAGCTGATGAGAATGCTCCGGCAGCTTCCGCGAGTAAGGCGCAGCCCTTGCACTCCATCATCACACAACCTGGCCAGAAACAGTTGCTTGCACCCTGCCGTGTTGCAGAGTCCACGCAGCTTGAGCGCACCCAGAAGGACGCGTCGAGAAAGAAGGCGTTCTTCAAGGTGCCCCTTCTCGAAGCAGCCTGGAAACTGAGCACAACACACTGCGGCTAGGCAGCTTCCTTCGCCGATAGACGTGCCGTCCCACCCATTAGGCACTCTCGCAGCTCCGTTGCCCGCTTGCAGCAGCTGCTCCCAAAGAAAAAGGCTCCAGGAGCAACAGCCACTGCTGGGCTGAACCTTCCCCTTGCCTCACGTAGAGCAACGAGAAACTGTCCTCTGCACGCTGGCTTTCCCTTCTCCACCGCACCTACCACCGTGATCGCTGCGTCTCGAAGCATAAACCGAGCATCGTTTTTTCCAGGGGCTACTGGAAGAGAACTAGGCAGCAGCACAAGTAGTTAGCCGCAAGTCGAGCTTTCTGTTTCCGACTGCTAAAGTGAATCCGCGAACGAGCGAGTGGCAGGCACGCTTCCTCTTGCAGCCTGTGCGAGTCGCACGGCAGCCCGGTGGTGCTCTGCGCCTTCGTTCTTCTGCCCCTTCGTACCACGTCGCGCTTTCGTTTCGCTGCAGACGAACGGTCGTCTGCTTCTCGCCCAGAGAGCACGGTGCCGGCAGCGAAAGCCTCCAGGCTGCTGCTTCTGCCGAAACACGCCTGGGCTATGCACTTTCCCTCGCAGCGCTAGGTAGCGGCACCTTCCGTCTGCGTGGTAGCCTGAACCTTAAGGGAGAGCTTCTCGGCTGCGTCTCGCCCACAGAACACTTTTAGGTCAGCGAGCTTACCCAGAGCTTGCCCCCGATGCGTGGAAGCTTGTATTTGCACCACATTCCAGGGCTAGGCTTCTTGCCTGTACAGCCTGCACAGCGCCGGCAGAGCGCGGTGCTCTCTGCAGCCTTCTTCTCGCTTCCGAGTACCACCGCGCACCTTCCAGCCTTGCAGAGAGCGAAGATGCGGATGGATGTCCCGCACAGAAGAACGTGCCAGGACGAAAAGATGTTCCCCCTTTCCTCCTCGTCGTCGCCCGGATTGTGGTGCTGTGTTGAAAGTCTTGGCCAGCGAAAGGCGAATCCAGCAAGGGCTTCTCTCTTGACGCATTTGGCCGAGCGAGAGCTCCACGGACGCTTTGGACACTGTAAACCAGCAAGAAAATGATTGCACCTCGAGCTGAGGAAAATCCGTGCACAGAGCACTGTGGATGCGTGCAGTTATACACGCGCTGAAGAGCGGGACAGCTCAAAGCCATCGCTGGGCTTCAGTTCGCCATCCAGAGCACAGAAGGCGAAGAACGCAGCAGCCGGGCAGCGGGCAGGCATTCTAAGGGGCTCAGCGTGCCGGCTTCCAAAGTCCAGCAGAGAGCTGCTTCACAAGCGCATTCAGCTGATGAGAATGCTCCGGCAGCTTCCGAGAGTAAGGCGCAGCCCTTGCACTCCATCATCACACAACCTGGCCAGAAACAGTTGCTTGCACCCTGCCGTGTTGCAGAGTCCACGCAGCTTGAGCGCACCCAGAAGGACGCGTCGAGAAAGAAGGCGTTCTTCAAGGTGCCCCTTCTCGAAGCAGCCTGGAAACTGAGCACAACACACTGCGGCTAGGCAGCTTCCTTCGCCGATAGACGTGCCGTCCCACCCATTAGGCACTCTCGCAGCTCCGTTGCCCGCTTGCAGCAGCTGCTCCCAAAGAAAAAGGCTCCAGGAGCAACAGCCACTGCTGGGCTGAACCTTCCCCTTGCCTCACGTAGAGCAACGAGAAACTGTCCTCTGCACGCTGGCTTTCCCTTCTCCACCGCACCTACCACCGTGATCGCTGCGTCTCGAAGCATAAACCGAGCATCGTTGTTTCCAGGGGCTACTGGAAGAGAACTAGGCAGCAGCACAAGTAGCCGCAAGTCGAGCTTTCTGTTTCCGACTGCTAAAGTGAATCCGCGAACGAGCGAGTGGCAGGCACGCTTCCTCTTGCAGCCTGTGCGAGTCGCACGGCAGCCCGGTGGTGCTCTGCGCCTTCGTTCTTCTGCCCCTTCGTACCACGTCGCGCTTTCGTTTCGCTGCAGACGAACGGTCGTCTGCTTCTCGCCCAGAGAGCACGGTGCCGGCAGCGAAAGCCTCCAGGCTGCTGCTTCTGCCGAAACACGCCTGGGCTATGCACTTTCCCTCGCAGCGCTAGGTAGCGGCACCTTCCGTCTGCGTGGTAGCCTGAACCTTAAGGGAGAGCTTCTCGGCTGCGTCTCGCCCACAGAACACTTTTAGGTCAGCGAGCTTACCCAGAGCTTGCCCCCGATGCGTGGAAGCTTGTATTTGCACCACATTCCAGGGCTAGGCTTCTTGCCTGTACAGCCTGCACAGCGCCGGCAGAGCGCGGTGCTCTCTGCAGCCTTCTTCTCGCTTCCGAGTACCACCGCGCACCTTCCAGCCTTGCAGAGAGCGAAGATGCGGATAGACGTCCCACACAGAAGAACGTGCCAGGACGAAAAGATGTTCCCCCTTTCCTCCTCGTCGTCGCCCGGATTGTGGTGCTGTGTTGAAAGTCTTGGCCAGCGAAAGGCGAATCCAGCAAGGGCTTCTCTCTTGACGCATTTGGCCGAGCGAGAGCTCCACGGACGCTTTGGACACTGTAAACCAGCAAGAAAATGATTGCACCTCGAGCTGAGGAAAATCCGTGCACAGAGCACTGTGGATGCGTGCAGTTATACACGCGCTGAAGAGCGGGACAGCTCAAAGCCATCGCTGGGCTTCAGTTCGCCATCCAGAGCACAGAAGGCGAAGAACGCAGCAGCCGGGCAGCGGGCAGGCATTCTAAGGGGCTCAGCGTGCCGGCTTCCAAAGTCCAGCAGAGAGCTGCTTCACAAGCGCATTCAGCTGATGAGAATGCTCCGGCAGCTTCCGAGAGTAAGGCGCAGCCCTTGCACTCCATCATCACACAACCTGGCCAGAAACAGTTGCTTGCACCCTGCCGTGTTGCAGAGTCCACGCAGCTTGAGCGCACCCAGAAGGACGCGTCGAGAAAGAAGGCGTTCTTCAAGGTGCCCCTTCTCGAAGCAGCCTGGAAACTGAGCACAACACACTGCGGCTAGGCAGCTTCCTTCGCCGATAGACGTGCCGTCCCACCCATTAGGCACTCTCGCAGCTCCGTTGCCCGCTTGCAGCAGCTGCTCCCAAAGAAAAAGGCTCCAGGAGCAACAGCCACTGCTGGGCTGAACCTTCCCCTTGCCTCACGTAGAGCAACGAGAAACTGTCCTCTGCACGCTGGCTTTCCCTTCTCCACCGCACCTACCACCGTGATCGCTGCGTCTCGAAGCATAAACCGAGCATCGTTGTTTCCAGGGGCTACTGGAAGAGAACTAGGCAGCAGCACAAGTAGCCGCAAGTCGAGCTTTCTGTTTCCGACTGCTAAAGTGAATCCGCGAACGAGCGAGTGGCAGGCACGCTTCCTCTTGCAGCCTGTGCGAGTCGCACGGCAGCCCGGTGGTGCTCTGCGCCTTCGTTCTTCTGCCCCTTCGTACCACGTCGCGCTTTCGTTTCGCTGCAGACGAACGGTCGTCTGCTTCTCGCCCAGAGAGCACGGTGCCGGCAGCGAAAGCCTCCAGGCTGCTGCTTCTGCCGAAACACGCCTGGGCTATGCACTTTCCCTCGCAGCGCTAGGTAGCGGCACCTTCCGTCTGCGTGGTAGCCTGAACCTTAAGGGAGAGCTTCTCGGCTGCGTCTCGCCCACAGAACACTTTTAGGTCAGCGAGCTTACCCAGAGCTTGCCCCCGATGCGTGGAAGCTTGTATTTGCACCACATTCCAGGGCTAGGCTTCTTGCCTGTACAGCCTGCACAGCGCCGGCAGAGCGCGGTGCTCTCTGCAGCCTTCTTCTCGCTTCCGAGTACCACCGCGCACCTTCCAGCCTTGCAGAGAGCGAAGATGCGGACAGACGTCCCGCACAGAAGAACGTGCCAGGACGAAAAGATGTTCCCCCTTTCCTCCTCGTCGTCGCCCGGATTGTGGTGCTGTGTTGAAAGTCTTGGCCAGCGAAAGGCGAATCCAGCAAGGGCTTCTCTCTTGACGCATTTGGCCGAGCGAGAGCTCCACGGACGCTTTGGACACTGTAAACCAGCAAGAAAATGATTGCACCTCGAGCTGAGGAAAATCCGTGCACAGAGCACTGTGGATGCGTGCAGTTATACACGCGCTGAAGAGCGGGACAGCTCAAAGCCATCGCTGGGCTTCAGTTCGCCATCCAGAGCACAGAAGGCGAAGAACGCAGCAGCCGGGCAGCGGGCAGGCATTCTAAGGGGCTCAGCGTGCCGGCTTCCAAAGTCCAGCAGAGAGCTGCTTCACAAGCGCATTCAGCTGATGAGAATGCTCCGGCAGCTTCCGAGAGTAAGGCGCAGCCCTTGCACTCCATCATCACACAACCTGGCCAGAAACAGTTGCTTGCACCCTGCCGTGTTGCAGAGTCCACGCAGCTTGAGCGCACCCAGAAGGACGCGTCGAGAAAGAAGGCGTTCTTCAAGGTGCCCCTTCTCGAAGCAGCCTGGAAACTGAGCACAACACACTGCGGCTAGGCAGCTTCCTTCGCCGATAGACGTGCCGTCCCACCCATTAGGCACTCTCGCAGCTCCGTTGCCCGCTTGCAGCAGCTGCTCCCAAAGAAAAAGGCTCCAGGAGCAACAGCCACTGCTGGGCTGAACCTTCCCCTTGCCTCACGTAGAGCAACGAGAAACTGTCCTCTGCACGCTGGCTTTCCCTTCTCCACCGCACCTACCACCGTGATCGCTGCGTCTCGAAGCATAAACCGAGCATCGTTGTTTCCAGGGGCTACTGGAAGAGAACTAGGCAGCAGCACAAGTAGCCGCAAGTCGAGCTTTCTGTTTCCGACTGCTAAAGTGAATCCGCGAACGAGCGAGTGGCAGGCATGCTTCCTCTTGCAGCCTGTGCGAGTTGCACGGCAGCCCGGTGGTGCTCTGCGCCTTCGTTCTTCTGCCCCTTCGTACCACGTCGCGCTTTCGTTTCGCTGCAGACGAACGGTCGTCTGCTTCTCGCCCAGAGAGCACGGTGCCGGCAGCGAAAGCCTCCAGGCTGCTGCTTCTGCCGAAACACGCCTGGGCTATGCACTTTCCCTCGCAGCGCTAGGTAGCGGCACCTTCCGTCTGCGTGGTAGCCTGAACCTTAAGGGAGAGCTTCTCGGCTGCGTCTCGCCCACAGAACACTTTTAGGTCAGCGAGCTTACCCAGAGCTTGCCCCCGATGCGTGGAAGCTTGTATTTGCACCACATTCCAGGGCTAGGCTTCTTGCCTGTACAGCCTGCACAGCGCCGGCAGAGCGCGGTGCTCTCTGCAGCCTTCTTCTCGCTTCCGAGTACCACCGCGCACCTTCCAGCCTTGCAGAGAGCGAAGATGCGGACAGACGTCCCGCACAGAAGAACGTGCCAGGACGAAAAGATGTTCCCCCTTTCCTCCTCGTCGTCGCCCGGATTGTGGTGCTGTGTTGAAAGTCTTGGCCAGCGAAAGGCGAATCCAGCAAGGGCTTCTCTCTTGACGCATTTGGCCGAGCGAGAGCTCCACGGACGCTTTGGACACTGTAAACCAGCAAGAAAATGATTGCACCTCGAGCTGAGGAAAATCCGTGCACAGAGCACTGTGGATGCGTGCAGTTATACACGCGCTGAAGAGCGGGACAGCTCAAAGCCATCGCTGGGCTTCAGTTCGCCATCCAGAGCACAGAAGGCGAAGAACGCAGCAGCCGGGCAGCGGGCAGGCATTCTAAGGGGCTCAGCGTGCCGGCTTCCAAAGTCCAGCAGAGAGCTGCTTCACAAGCGCATTCAGCTGATGAGAATGCTCCGGCAGCTTCCGCGAGTAAGGCGCAGCCCTTGCACTCCATCATCACACAACCTGGCCAGAAACAGTTGCTTGCACCCTGCCGTGTTGCAGAGTCCACGCAGCTTGAGCGCACCCAGAAGGACGCGTCGAGAAAGAAGGCGTTCTTCAAGGTGCCCCTTCTCGAAGCAGCCTGGAAACTGAGCACAACACACTGCGGCTAGGCAGCTTCCTTCGCCGATAGACGTGCCGTCCCACCCATTAGGCACTCTCGCAGCTCCGTTGCCCGCTTGCAGCAGCTGCTCCCAAAGAAAAAGGCTCCAGGAGCAACAGCCACTGCTGGGCTGAACCTTCCCCTTGCCTCACGTAGAGCAACGAGAAACTGTCCTCTGCACGCTGGCTTTCCCTTCTCCACCGCACCTACCACCGTGATCGCTGCGTCTCGAAGCATAAACCGAGCATCGTTGTTTCCAGGGGCTACTGGAAGAGAACTAGGCAGCAGCACAAGTAGTTAGCCGCAAGTCGAGCTTTCTGTTTCCGACTGCTAAAGTGAATCCGCGAACGAGCGAGTGGCAGGCACGCTTCCTCTTGCAGCCTGTGCGAGTCGCACGGCAGCCCGGTGGTGCTCTGCGCCTTCGTTCTTCTGCCCCTTCGTACCACGTCGCGCTTTCGTTTCGCTGCAGACGAACGGTCGTCTGCTTCTCGCCCAGAGAGCACGGTGCCGGCAGCGAAAGCCTCCAGGCTGCTGCTTCTGCCGAAACACGCCTGGGCTATGCACTTTCCCTCGCAGCGCTAGGTAGCGGCACCTTCCGTCTGCGTGGTAGCCTGAACCTTAAGGGAGAGCTTCTCGGCTGCGTCTCGCCCACAGAACACTTTTAGGTCAGCGAGCTTACCCAGAGCTTGCCCCCGATGCGTGGAAGCTTGTATTTGCACCACATTCCAGGGCTAGGCTTCTTGCCTGTACAGCCTGCACAGCGCCGGCAGAGCGCGGTGCTCTCTGCAGCCTTCTTCTCGCTTCCGAGTACCACCGCGCACCTTCCAGCCTTGCAGAGAGCGAAGATGCGGATGGACGTCCCGCACAGAAGAACGTGCCAGGACGAAAAGATGTTCCCCCTTTCCTCCTCGTCGTCGCCCGGATTGTGGTGCTGTGTTGAAAGTCTTGGCCAGCGAAAGGCGAATCCAGCAAGGGCTTCTCTCTTGACGCATTTGGCCGAGCGAGAGCTCCACGGACGCTTTGGACACTGTAAACCAGCAAGAAAATGATTGCACCTCGAGCTGAGGAAAATCCGTGCACAGAGCACTGTGGATGCGTGCAGTTATACACGCGCTGAAGAGCGGGACAGCTCAAAGCCATCGCTGGGCTTCAGTTCGCCATCCAGAGCACAGAAGGCGAAGAACGCAGCAGCCGGGCAGCGGGCAGGCATTCTAAGGGGCTCAGCGTGCCGGCTTCCAAAGTCCAGCAGAGAGCTGCTTCACAAGCGCATTCAGCTGATGAGAATGCTCCGGCAGCTTCCGCGAGTAAGGCGCAGCCCTTGCACTCCATCATCACACAACCTGGCCAGAAACAGTTGCTTGCACCCTGCCGTGTTGCAGAGTCCACGCAGCTTGAGCGCACCCAGAAGGACGCGTCGAGAAAGAAGGCGTTCTTCAAGGTGCCCCTTCTCGAAGCAGCCTGGAAACTGAGCACAACACACTGCGGCTAGGCAGCTTCCTTCGCCGATAGACGTGCCGTCCCACCCATTAGGCACTCTCGCAGCTCCGTTGCCCGCTTGCAGCAGCTGCTCCCAAAGAAAAAGGCTCCAGGAGCAACAGCCACTGCTGGGCTGAACCTTCCCCTTGCCTCACGTAGAGCAACGAGAAACTGTCCTCTGCACGCTGGCTTTCCCTTCTCCACCGCACCTACCACCGTGATCGCTGCGTCTCGAAGCATAAACCGAGCATCGTTTTTTCCAGGGGCTACTGGAAGAGAACTAGGCAGCAGCACAAGTAGTTAGCCGCAAGTCGAGCTTTCTGTTTCCGACTGCTAAAGTGAATCCGCGAACGAGCGAGTGGCAGGCACGCTTCCTCTTGCAGCCTGTGCGAGTCGCACGGCAGCCCGGTGGTGCTCTGCGCCTTCGTTCTTCTGCCCCTTCGTACCACGTCGCGCTTTCGTTTTGCTGCAGACGAACGGTCGTCTGCTTCTCGCCCAGAGAGCACGGTGCCGGCAGCGAAAGCCTCCAGGCTGCTGCTTCTGCCGAAACACGCCTGGGCTATGCACTTTCCCTCGCAGCGCTAGGTAGCGGCACCTTCCGTCTGCGTGGTAGCCTGAACCTTAAGGGAGAGCTTCTCGGCTGCGTCTCGCCCACAGAACACTTTTAGGTCAGCGAGCTTACCCAGAGCTTGCCCCCGATGCGTGGAAGCTTGTATTTGCACCACATTCCAGGGCTAGGCTTCTTGCCTGTACAGCCTGCACAGCGCCGGCAGAGCGCGGTGCTCTCTGCAGCCTTCTTCTCGCTTCCGAGTACCACCGCGCACCTTCCAGCCTTGCAGAGAGCGAAGATGCGGATGGATGTCCCGCACAGAAGAACGTGCCAGGACGAAAAGATGTTCCCCCTTTCCTCCTCGTCGTCGCCCGGATTGTGGTGCTGTGTTGAAAGTCTTGGCCAGCGAAAGGCGAATCCAGCAAGGGCTTCTCTCTTGACGCATTTGGCCGAGCGAGAGCTCCACGGACGCTTTGGACACTGTAAACCAGCAAGAAAATGATTGCACCTCGAGCTGAGGAAAATCCGTGCACAGAGCACTGTGGATGCGTGCAGTTATACACGCGCTGAAGAGCGGGACAGCTCAAAGCCATCGCTGGGCTTCAGTTCGCCATCCAGAGCACAGAAGGCGAAGAACGCAGCAGCCGGGCAGCGGGCAGGCATTCTAAGGGGCTCAGCGTGCCGGCTTCCAAAGTCCAGCAGAGAGCTGCTTCACAAGCGCATTCAGCTGATGAGAATGCTCCGGCAGCTTCCGCGAGTAAGGCGCAGCCCTTGCACTCCATCATCACACAACCTGGCCAGAAACAGTTGCTTGCACCCTGCCGTGTTGCAGAGTCCACGCAGCTTGAGCGCACCCAGAAGGACGCGTCGAGAAAGAAGGCGTTCTTCAAGGTGCCCCTTCTCGAAGCAGCCTGGAAACTGAGCACAACACACTGCGGCTAGGCAGCTTCCTTCGCCGATAGACGTGCCGTCCCACCCATTAGGCACTCTCGCAGCTCCGTTGCCCGCTTGCAGCAGCTGCTCCCAAAGAAAAAGGCTCCAGGAGCAACAGCCACTGCTGGGCTGAACCTTCCCCTTGCCTCACGTAGAGCAACGAGAAACTGTCCTCTGCACGCTGGCTTTCCCTTCTCCACCGCACCTACCACCGTGATCGCTGCGTCTCGAAGCATAAACCGAGCATCGTTGTTTCCAGGGGCTACTGGAAGAGAACTAGGCAGCAGCACAAGTAGCCGCAAGTCGAGCTTTCTGTTTCCGACTGCTAAAGTGAATCCGCGAACGAGCGAGTGGCAGGCACGCTTCCTCTTGCAGCCTGTGCGAGTCGCACGGCAGCCCGGTGGTGCTCTGCGCCTTCGTTCTTCTGCCCCTTCGTACCACGTCGCGCTTTCGTTTCGCTGCAGACGAACGGTCGTCTGCTTCTCGCCCAGAGAGCACGGTGCCGGCAGCGAAAGCCTCCAGGCTGCTGCTTCTGCCGAAACACGCCTGGGCTATGCACTTTCCCTCGCAGCGCTAGGTAGCGGCACCTTCCGTCTGCGTGGTAGCCTGAACCTTAAGGGAGAGCTTCTCGGCTGCGTCTCGCCCACAGAACACTTTTAGGTCAGCGAGCTTACCCAGAGCTTGCCCCCGATGCGTGGAAGCTTGTATTTGCACCACATTCCAGGGCTAGGCTTCTTGCCTGTACAGCCTGCACAGCGCCGGCAGAGCGCGGTGCTCTCTGCAGCCTTCTTCTCGCTTCCGAGTACCACCGCGCACCTTCCAGCCTTGCAGAGAGCGAAGATGCGGACGGACGTCCCGCACAGAAGAACGTGCCAGGACGAAAAGATGTTCCCCCTTTCCTCCTCGTCGTCGCCCGGATTGTGGTGCTGTGTTGAAAGTCTTGGCCAGCGAAAGGCGAATCCAGCAAGGGCTTCTCTCTTGACGCATTTGGCCGAGCGAGAGCTCCACGGACGCTTTGGACACTGTAAACCAGCAAGAAAATGATTGCACCTCGAGCTGAGGAAAATCCGTGCACAGAGCACTGTGGATGCGTGCAGTTATACACGCGCTGAAGAGCGGGACAGCTCAAAGCCATCGCTGGGCTTCAGTTCGCCATCCAGAGCACAGAAGGCGAAGAACGCAGCAGCCGGGCAGCGGGCAGGCATTCTAAGGGGCTCAGCGTGCCGGCTTCCAAAGTCCAGCAGAGAGCTGCTTCACAAGCGCATTCAGCTGATGAGAATGCTCCGGCAGCTTCCGAGAGTAAGGCGCAGCCCTTGCACTCCATCATCACACAACCTGGCCAGAAACAGTTGCTTGCACCCTGCCGTGTTGCAGAGTCCACGCAGCTTGAGCGCACCCAGAAGGACGCGTCGAGAAAGAAGGCGTTCTTCAAGGTGCCCCTTCTCGAAGCAGCCTGGAAACTGAGCACAACACACTGCGGCTAGGCAGCTTCCTTCGCCGATAGACGTGCCGTCCCACCCATTAGGCACTCTCGCAGCTCCGTTGCCCGCTTGCAGCAGCTGCTCCCAAAGAAAAAGGCTCCAGGAGCAACAGCCACTGCTGGGCTGAACCTTCCCCTTGCCTCACGTAGAGCAACGAGAAACTGTCCTCTGCACGCTGGCTTTCCCTTCTCCACCGCACCTACCACCGTGATCGCTGCGTCTCGAAGCATAAACCGAGCATCGTTGTTTCCAGGGGCTACTGGAAGAGAACTAGGCAGCAGCACAAGTAGTTAGCCGCAAGTCGAGCTTTCTGTTTCCGACTGCTAAAGTGAATCCGCGAACGAGCGAGTGGCAGGCACGCTTCCTCTTGCAGCCTGTGCGAGTCGCACGGCAGCCCGGTGGTGCTCTGCGCCTTCGTTCTTCTGCCCCTTCGTACCACGTCGCGCTTTCGTTTCGCTGCAGACGAACGGTCGTCTGCTTCTCGCCCAGAGAGCACGGTGCCGGCAGCGAAAGCCTCCAGGCTGCTGCTTCTGCCGAAACACGCCTGGGCTATGCACTTTCCCTCGCAGCGCTAGGTAGCGGCACCTTCCGTCTGCGTGGTAGCCTGAACCTTAAGGGAGAGCTTCTCGGCTGCGTCTCGCCCACAGAACACTTTTAGGTCAGCGAGCTTACCCAGAGCTTGCCCCCGATGCGTGGAAGCTTGTATTTGCACCACATTCCAGGGCTAGGCTTCTTGCCTGTACAGCCTGCACAGCGCCGGCAGAGCGCGGTGCTCTCTGCAGCCTTCTTCTCGCTTCCGAGTACCACCGCGCACCTTCCAGCCTTGCAGAGAGCGAAGATGCGGACAGACGTCCCGCACAGAAGAACGTGCCAGGACGAAAAGATGTTCCCCCTTTCCTCCTCGTCGTCGCCCGGATTGTGGTGCTGTGTTGAAAGTCTTGGCCAGCGAAAGGCGAATCCAGCAAGGGCTTCTCTCTTGACGCATTTGGCCGAGCGAGAGCTCCACGGACGCTTTGGACACTGTAAACCAGCAAGAAAATGATTGCACCTCGAGCTGAGGAAAATCCGTGCACAGAGCACTGTGGATGCGTGCAGTTATACACGCGCTGAAGAGCGGGACAGCTCAAAGCCATCGCTGGGCTTCAGTTCGCCATCCAGAGCACAGAAGGCGAAGAACGCAGCAGCCGGGCAGCGGGCAGGCATTCTAAGGGGCTCAGCGTGCCGGCTTCCAAAGTCCAGCAGAGAGCTGCTTCACAAGCGCATTCAGCTGATGAGAATGCTCCGGCAGCTTCCGAGAGTAAGGCGCAGCCCTTGCACTCCATCATCACACAACCTGGCCAGAAACAGTTGCTTGCACCCTGCCGTGTTGCAGAGTCCACGCAGCTTGAGCGCACCCAGAAGGACGCGTCGAGAAAGAAGGCGTTCTTCAAGGTGCCCCTTCTCGAAGCAGCCTGGAAACTGAGCACAACACACTGCGGCTAGGCAGCTTCCTTCGCCGATAGACGTGCCGTCCCACCCATTAGGCACTCTCGCAGCTCCGTTGCCCGCTTGCAGCAGCTGCTCCCAAAGAAAAAGGCTCCAGGAGCAACAGCCACTGCTGGGCTGAACCTTCCCCTTGCCTCACGTAGAGCAACGAGAAACTGTCCTCTGCACGCTGGCTTTCCCTTCTCCACCGCACCTACCACCGTGATCGCTGCGTCTCGAAGCATAAACCGAGCATCGTTGTTTCCAGGGGCTACTGGAAGAGAACTAGGCAGCAGCACAAGTAGTTAGCCGCAAGTCGAGCTTTCTGTTTCCGACTGCTAAAGTGAATCCGCGAACGAGCGAGTGGCAGGCACGCTTCCTCTTGCAGCCTGTGCGAGTCGCACGGCAGCCCGGTGGTGCTCTGCGCCTTCGTTCTTCTGCCCCTTCGTACCACGTCGCGCTTTCGTTTCGCTGCAGACGAACGGTCGTCTGCTTCTCGCCCAGAGAGCACGGTGCCAGCAGCGAAAGCCTCCAGGCTGCTGCTTCTGCCGAAACACGCCTGGGCTATGCACTTTCCCTCGCAGCGCTAGGTAGCGGCACCTTCCGTCTGCGTGGTAGCCTGAACCTTAAGGGAGAGCTTCTCGGCTGCGTCTCGCCCACAGAACACTTTTAGGTCAGCGAGCTTACCCAGAGCTTGCCCCCGATGCGTGGAAGCTTGTATTTGCACCACATTCCAGGGCTAGGCTTCTTGCCTGTACAGCCTGCACAGCGCCGGCAGAGCGCGGTGCTCTCTGCAGCCTTCTTCTCGCTTCCGAGTACCACCGCGCACCTTCCAGCCTTGCAGAGAGCGAAGATGCGGACAGACGTCCCGCACAGAAGAACGTGCCAGGACGAAAAGATGTTCCCCCTTTCCTCCTCGTCGTCGCCCGGATTGTGGTGCTGTGTTGAAAGTCTTGGCCAGCGAAAGGCGAATCCAGCAAGGGCTTCTCTCTTGACGCATTTGGCCGAGCGAGAGCTCCACGGACGCTTTGGACACTGTAAACCAGCAAGAAAATGATTGCACCTCGAGCTGAGGAAAATCCGTGCACAGAGCACTGTGGATGCGTGCAGTTATACACGCGCTGAAGAGCGGGACAGCTCAAAGCCATCGCTGGGCTTCAGTTCGCCATCCAGAGCACAGAAGGCGAAGAACGCAGCAGCCGGGCAGCGGGCAGGCATTCTAAGGGGCTCAGCGTGCCGGCTTCCAAAGTCCAGCAGAGAGCTGCTTCACAAGCGCATTCAGCTGATGAGAATGCTCCGGCAGCTTCCGAGAGTAAGGCGCAGCCCTTGCACTCCATCATCACACAACCTGGCCAGAAACAGTTGCTTGCACCCTGCCGTGTTGCAGAGTCCACGCAGCTTGAGCGCACCCAGAAGGACGCGTCGAGAAAGAAGGCGTTCTTCAAGGTGCCCCTTCTCGAAGCAGCCTGGAAACTGAGCACAACACACTGCGGCTAGGCAGCTTCCTTCGCCGATAGACGTGCCGTCCCACCCATTAGGCACTCTCGCAGCTCCGTTGCCCGCTTGCAGCAGCTGCTCCCAAAGAAAAAGGCTCCAGGAGCAACAGCCACTGCTGGGCTGAACCTTCCCCTTGCCTCACGTAGAGCAACGAGAAACTGTCCTCTGCACGCTGGCTTTCCCTTCTCCACCGCACCTACCACCGTGATCGCTGCGTCTCGAAGCATAAACCGAGCATCGTTGTTTCCAGGGGCTACTGGAAGAGAACTAGGCAGCAGCACAAGTAGTTAGCCGCAAGTCGAGCTTTCTGTTTCCGACTGCTAAAGTGAATCCGCGAACGAGCGAGTGGCAGGCACGCTTCCTCTTGCAGCCTGTGCGAGTCGCACGGCAGCCCGGTGGTGCTCTGCGCCTTCGTTCTTCTGCCCCTTCGTACCACGTCGCGCTTTCGTTTCGCTGCAGACGAACGGTCGTCTGCTTCTCGCCCAGAGAGCACGGTGCCGGCAGCGAAAGCCTCCAGGCTGCTGCTTCTGCCGAAACACGCCTGGGCTATGCACTTTCCCTCGCAGCGCTAGGTAGCGGCACCTTCCGTCTGCGTGGTAGCCTGAACCTTAAGGGAGAGCTTCTCGGCTGCGTCTCGCCCACAGAACACTTTTAGGTCAGCGAGCTTACCCAGAGCTTGCCCCCGATGCGTGGAAGCTTGTATTTGCACCACATTCCAGGGCTAGGCTTCTTGCCTGTACAGCCTGCACAGCGCCGGCAGAGCGCGGTGCTCTCTGCAGCCTTCTTCTCGCTTCCGAGTACCACCGCGCACCTTCCAGCCTTGCAGAGAGCGAAGATGCGGACAGACGTCCCGCACAGAAGAACGTGCCAGGACGAAAAGATGTTCCCCCTTTCCTCCTCGTCGTCGCCCGGATTGTGGTGCTGTGTTGAAAGTCTTGGCCAGCGAAAGGCGAATCCAGCAAGGGCTTCTCTCTTGACGCATTTGGCCGAGCGAGAGCTCCACGGACGCTTTGGACACTGTAAACCAGCAAGAAAATGATTGCACCTCGAGCTGAGGAAAATCCATGCACAGAGCACTGTGGATGCGTGCAGTTATACACGCGCTGAAGAGCGGGACAGCTCAAAGCCATCGCTGGGCTTCAGTTCGCCATCCAGAGCACAGAAGGCGAAGAACGCAGCAGCCGGGCAGCGGGCAGGCATTCTAAGGGGCTCAGCGTGCCGGCTTCCAAAGTCCAGCAGAGAGCTGCTTCACAAGCGCATTCAGCTGATGAGAATGCTCCGGCAGCTTCCGCGAGTAAGGCGCAGCCCTTGCACTCCATCATCACACAACCTGGCCAGAAACAGTTGCTTGCACCCTGCCGTGTTGCAGAGTCCACGCAGCTTGAGCGCACCCAGAAGGACGCGTCGAGAAAGAAGGCGTTCTTCAAGGTGCCCCTTCTCGAAGCAGCCTGGAAACTGAGCACAACACACTGCGGCTAGGCAGCTTCCTTCGCCGATAGACGTGCCGTCCCACCCATTAGGCACTCTCGCAGCTCCGTTGCCCGCTTGCAGCAGCTGCTCCCAAAGAAAAAGGCTCCAGGAGCAACAGCCACTGCTGGGCTGAACCTTCCCCTTGCCTCACGTAGAGCAACGAGAAACTGTCCTCTGCACGCTGGCTTTCCCTTCTCCACCGCACCTACCACCGTGATCGCTGCGTCTCGAAGCATAAACCGAGCATCGTTGTTTCCAGGGGCTACTGGAAGAGAACTAGGCAGCAGCACAAGTAGCCGCAAGTCGAGCTTTCTGTTTCCGACTGCTAAAGTGAATCCGCGAACGAGCGAGTGGCAGGCACGCTTCCTCTTGCAGCCTGTGCGAGTCGCACGGCAGCCCGGTGGTGCTCTGCGCCTTCGTTCTTCTGCCCCTTCGTACCACGTCGCGCTTTCGTTTCGCTGCAGACGAACGGTCGTCTGCTTCTCGCCCAGAGAGCACGGTGCCGGCAGCGAAAGCCTCCAGGCTGCTGCTTCTGCCGAAACACGCCTGGGCTATGCACTTTCCCTCGCAGCGCTAGGTAGCGGCACCTTCCGTCTGCGTGGTAGCCTGAACCTTAAGGGAGAGCTTCTCGGCTGCGTCTCGCCCACAGAACACTTTTAGGTCAGCGAGCTTACCCAGAGCTTGCCCCCGATGCGTGGAAGCTTGTATTTGCACCACATTCCAGGGCTAGGCTTCTTGCCTGTACAGCCTGCACAGCGCCGGCAGAGCGCGGTGCTCTCTGCAGCCTTCTTCTCGCTTCCGAGTACCACCGCGCACCTTCCAGCCTTGCAGAGAGCGAAGATGCGGACAGACGTCCCGCACAGAAGAACGTGCCAGGACGAAAAGATGTTCCCCCTTTCCTCCTCGTCGTCGCCCGGATTGTGGTGCTGTGTTGAAAGTCTTGGCCAGCGAAAGGCGAATCCAGCAAGGGCTTCTCTCTTGACGCATTTGGCCGAGCGAGAGCTCCACGGACGCTTTGGACACTGTAAACCAGCAAGAAAATGATTGCACCTCGAGCTGAGGAAAATCCGTGCACAGAGCACTGTGGATGCGTGCAGTTATACACGCGCTGAAGAGCGGGACAGCTCAAAGCCATCGCTGGGCTTCAGTTCGCCATCCAGAGCACAGAAGGCGAAGAACGCAGCAGCCGGGCAGCGGGCAGGCATTCTAAGGGGCTCAGCGTGCCGGCTTCCAAAGTCCAGCAGAGAGCTGCTTCACAAGCGCATTCAGCTGATGAGAATGCTCCGGCAGCTTCCGCGAGTAAGGCGCAGCCCTTGCACTCCATCATCACACAACCTGGCCAGAAACAGTTGCTTGCACCCTGCCGTGTTGCAGAGTCCACGCAGCTTGAGCGCACCCAGAAGGACGCGTCGAGAAAGAAGGCGTTCTTCAAGGTGCCCCTTCTCGAAGCAGCCTGGAAACTGAGCACAACACACTGCGGCTAGGCAGCTTCCTTCGCCGATAGACGTGCCGTCCCACCCATTAGGCACTCTCGCAGCTCCGTTGCCCGCTTGCAGCAGCTGCTCCCAAAGAAAAAGGCTCCAGGAGCAACAGCCACTGCTGGGCTGAACCTTCCCCTTGCCTCACGTAGAGCAACGAGAAACTGTCCTCTGCACGCTGGCTTTCCCTTCTCCACCGCACCTACCACCGTGATCGCTGCGTCTCGAAGCATAAACCGAGCATCGTTGTTTCCAGGGGCTACTGGAAGAGAACTAGGCAGCAGCACAAGTAGCCGCAAGTCGAGCTTTCTGTTTCCGACTGCTAAAGTGAATCCGCGAACGAGCGAGTGGCAGGCACGCTTCCTCTTGCAGCCTGTGCGAGTCGCACGGCAGCCCGGTGGTGCTCTGCGCCTTCGTTCTTCTGCCCCTTCGTACCACGTCGCGCTTTCGTTTCGCTGCAGACGAACGGTCGTCTGCTTCTCGCCCAGAGAGCACGGTGCCGGCAGCGAAAGCCTCCAGGCTGCTGCTTCTGCCGAAACACGCCTGGGCTATGCACTTTCCCTCGCAGCGCTAGGTAGCGGCACCTTCCGTCTGCGTGGTAGCCTGAACCTTAAGGGAGAGCTTCTCGGCTGCGTCTCGCCCACAGAACACTTTTAGGTCAGCGAGCTTACCCAGAGCTTGCCCCCGATGCGTGGAAGCTTGTATTTGCACCACATTCCAGGGCTAGGCTTCTTGCCTGTACAGCCTGCACAGCGCCGGCAGAGCGCGGTGCTCTCTGCAGCCTTCTTCTCGCTTCCGAGTACCACCGCGCACCTTCCAGCCTTGCAGAGAGCGAAGATGCGGACAGACGTCCCGCACAGAAGAACGTGCCAGGACGAAAAGATGTTCCCCCTTTCCTCCTCGTCGTCGCCCGGATTGTGGTGCTGTGTTGAAAGTCTTGGCCAGCGAAAGGCGAATCCAGCAAGGGCTTCTCTCTTGACGCATTTGGCCGAGCGAGAGCTCCACGGACGCTTTGGACACTGTAAACCAGCAAGAAAATGATTGCACCTCGAGCTGAGGAAAATCCGTGCACAGAGCACTGTGGATGCGTGCAGTTATACACGCGCTGAAGAGCGGGACAGCTCAAAGCCATCGCTGGGCTTCAGTTCGCCATCCAGAGCACAGAAGGCGAAGAACGCAGCAGCCGGGCAGCGGGCAGGCATTCTAAGGGGCTCAGCGTGCCGGCTTCCAAAGTCCAGCAGAGAGCTGCTTCACAAGCGCATTCAGCTGATGAGAATGCTCCGGCAGCTTCCGCGAGTAAGGCGCAGCCCTTGCACTCCATCATCACACAACCTGGCCAGAAACAGTTGCTTGCACCCTGCCGTGTTGCAGAGTCCACGCAGCTTGAGCGCACCCAGAAGGACGCGTCGAGAAAGAAGGCGTTCTTCAAGGTGCCCCTTCTCGAAGCAGCCTGGAAACTGAGCACAACACACTGCGGCTAGGCAGCTTCCTTCGCCGATAGACGTGCCGTCCCACCCATTAGGCACTCTCGCAGCTCCGTTGCCCGCTTGCAGCAGCTGCTCCCAAAGAAAAAGGCTCCAGGAGCAACAGCCACTGCTGGGCTGAACCTTCCCCTTGCCTCACGTAGAGCAACGAGAAACTGTCCTCTGCACGCTGGCTTTCCCTTCTCCACCGCACCTACCACCGTGATCGCTGCGTCTCGAAGCATAAACCGAGCATCGTTGTTTCCAGGGGCTACTGGAAGAGAACTAGGCAGCAGCACAAGTAGCCGCAAGTCGAGCTTTCTGTTTCCGACTGCTAAAGTGAATCCGCGAACGAGCGAGTGGCAGGCACGCTTCCTCTTGCAGCCTGTGCGAGTCGCACGGCAGCCCGGTGGTGCTCTGCGCCTTCGTTCTTCTGCCCCTTCGTACCACGTCGCGCTTTCGTTTCGCTGCAGACGAACGGTCGTCTGCTTCTCGCCCAGAGAGCACGGTGCCGGCAGCGAAAGCCTCCAGGCTGCTGCTTCTGCCGAAACACGCCTGGGCTATGCACTTTCCCTCGCAGCGCTAGGTAGCGGCACCTTCCGTCTGCGTGGTAGCCTGAACCTTAAGGGAGAGCTTCTCGGCTGCGTCTCGCCCACAGAACACTTTTAGGTCAGCGAGCTTACCCAGAGCTTGCCCCCGATGCGTGGAAGCTTGTATTTGCACCACATTCCAGGGCTAGGCTTCTTGCCTGTACAGCCTGCACAGCGCCGGCAGAGCGCGGTGCTCTCTGCAGCCTTCTTCTCGCTTCCGAGTACCACCGCGCACCTTCCAGCCTTGCAGAGAGCGAAGATGCGGACAGACGTCCCGCACAGAAGAACGTGCCAGGACGAAAAGATGTTCCCCCTTTCCTCCTCGTCGTCGCCCGGATTGTGGTGCTGTGTTGAAAGTCTTGGCCAGCGAAAGGCGAATCCAGCAAGGGCTTCTCTCTTGACGCATTTGGCCGAGCGAGAGCTCCACGGACGCTTTGGACACTGTAAACCAGCAAGAAAATGATTGCACCTCGAGCTGAGGAAAATCCGTGCACAGAGCACTGTGGATGCGTGCAGTTATACACGCGCTGAAGAGCGGGACAGCTCAAAGCCATCGCTGGGCTTCAGTTCGCCATCCAGAGCACAGAAGGCGAAGAACGCAGCAGCCGGGCAGCGGGCAGGCATTCTAAGGGGCTCAGCGTGCCGGCTTCCAAAGTCCAGCAGAGAGCTGCTTCACAAGCGCATTCAGCTGATGAGAATGCTCCGGCAGCTTCCGAGAGTAAGGCGCAGCCCTTGCACTCCATCATCACACAACCTGGCCAGAAACAGTTGCTTGCACCCTGCCGTGTTGCAGAGTCCACGCAGCTTGAGCGCACCCAGAAGGACGCGTCGAGAAAGAAGGCGTTCTTCAAGGTGCCCCTTCTCGAAGCAGCCTGGAAACTGAGCACAACACACTGCGGCTAGGCAGCTTCCTTCGCCGATAGACGTGCCGTCCCACCCATTAGGCACTCTCGCAGCTCCGTTGCCCGCTTGCAGCAGCTGCTCCCAAAGAAAAAGGCTCCAGGAGCAACAGCCACTGCTGGGCTGAACCTTCCCCTTGCCTCACGTAGAGCAACGAGAAACTGTCCTCTGCACGCTGGCTTTCCCTTCTCCACCGCACCTACCACCGTGATCGCTGCGTCTCGAAGCATAAACCGAGCATCGTTGTTTCCAGGGGCTACTGGAAGAGAACTAGGCAGCAGCACAAGTAGCCGCAAGTCGAGCTTTCTGTTTCCGACTGCTAAAGTGAATCCGCGAACGAGCGAGTGGCAGGCACGCTTCCTCTTGCAGCCTGTGCGAGTCGCACGGCAGCCCGGTGGTGCTCTGCGCCTTCGTTCTTCTGCCCCTTCGTACCACGTCGCGCTTTCGTTTCGCTGCAGACGAACGGTCGTCTGCTTCTCGCCCAGAGAGCACGGTGCCGGCAGCGAAAGCCTCCAGGCTGCTGCTTCTGCCGAAACACGCCTGGGCTATGCACTTTCCCTCGCAGCGCTAGGTAGCGGCACCTTCCGTCTGCGTGGTAGCCTGAACCTTAAGGGAGAGCTTCTCGGCTGCGTCTCGCCCACAGAACACTTTTAGGTCAGCGAGCTTACCCAGAGCTTGCCCCCGATGCGTGGAAGCTTGTATTTGCACCACATTCCAGGGCTAGGCTTCTTGCCTGTACAGCCTGCACAGCGCCGGCAGAGCGCGGTGCTCTCTGCAGCCTTCTTCTCGCTTCCGAGTACCACCGCGCACCTTCCAGCCTTGCAGAGAGCGAAGATGCGGACAGACGTCCCGCACAGAAGAACGTGCCAGGACGAAAAGATGTTCCCCCTTTCCTCCTCGTCGTCGCCCGGATTGTGGTGCTGTGTTGAAAGTCTTGGCCAGCGAAAGGCGAATCCAGCAAGGGCTTCTCTCTTGACGCATTTGGCCGAGCGAGAGCTCCACGGACGCTTTGGACACTGTAAACCAGCAAGAAAATGATTGCACCTCGAGCTGAGGAAAATCCGTGCACAGAGCACTGTGGATGCGTGCAGTTATACACGCGCTGAAGAGCGGGACAGCTCAAAGCCATCGCTGGGCTTCAGTTCGCCATCCAGAGCACAGAAGGCGAAGAACGCAGCAGCCGGGCAGCGGGCAGGCATTCTAAGGGGCTCAGCGTGCCGGCTTCCAAAGTCCAGCAGAGAGCTGCTTCACAAGCGCATTCAGCTGATGAGAATGCTCCGGCAGCTTCCGAGAGTAAGGCGCAGCCCTTGCACTCCATCATCACACAACCTGGCCAGAAACAGTTGCTTGCACCCTGCCGTGTTGCAGAGTCCACGCAGCTTGAGCGCACCCAGAAGGACGCGTCGAGAAAGAAGGCGTTCTTCAAGGTGCCCCTTCTCGAAGCAGCCTGGAAACTGAGCACAACACACTGCGGCTAGGCAGCTTCCTTCGCCGATAGACGTGCCGTCCCACCCATTAGGCACTCTCGCAGCTCCGTTGCCCGCTTGCAGCAGCTGCTCCCAAAGAAAAAGGCTCCAGGAGCAACAGCCACTGCTGGGCTGAACCTTCCCCTTGCCTCACGTAGAGCAACGAGAAACTGTCCTCTGCACGCTGGCTTTCCCTTCTCCACCGCACCTACCACCGTGATCGCTGCGTCTCGAAGCATAAACCGAGCATCGTTGTTTCCAGGGGCTACTGGAAGAGAACTAGGCAGCAGCACAAGTAGCCGCAAGTCGAGCTTTCTGTTTCCGACTGCTAAAGTGAATCCGCGAACGAGCGAGTGGCAGGCACGCTTCCTCTTGCAGCCTGTGCGAGTCGCACGGCAGCCCGGTGGTGCTCTGCGCCTTCGTTCTTCTGCCCCTTCGTACCACGTCGCGCTTTCGTTTCGCTGCAGACGAACGGTCGTCTGCTTCTCGCCCAGAGAGCACGGTGCCGGCAGCGAAAGCCTCCAGGCTGCTGCTTCTGCCGAAACACGCCTGGGCTATGCACTTTCCCTCGCAGCGCTAGGTAGCGGCACCTTCCGTCTGCGTGGTAGCCTGAACCTTAAGGGAGAGCTTCTCGGCTGCGTCTCGCCCACAGAACACTTTTAGGTCAGCGAGCTTACCCAGAGCTTGCCCCCGATGCGTGGAAGCTTGTATTTGCACCACATTCCAGGGCTAGGCTTCTTGCCTGTACAGCCTGCACAGCGCCGGCAGAGCGCGGTGCTCTCTGCAGCCTTCTTCTCGCTTCCGAGTACCACCGCGCACCTTCCAGCCTTGCAGAGAGCGAAGATGCGGACAGACGTCCCGCACAGAAGAACGTGCCAGGACGAAAAGATGTTCCCCCTTTCCTCCTCGTCGTCGCCCGGATTGTGGTGCTGTGTTGAAAGTCTTGGCCAGCGAAAGGCGAATCCAGCAAGGGCTTCTCTCTTGACGCATTTGGCCGAGCGAGAGCTCCACGGACGCTTTGGACACTGTAAACCAGCAAGAAAATGATTGCACCTCGAGCTGAGGAAAATCCGTGCACAGAGCACTGTGGATGCGTGCAGTTATACACGCGCTGAAGAGCGGGACAGCTCAAAGCCATCGCTGGGCTTCAGTTCGCCATCCAGAGCACAGAAGGCGAAGAACGCAGCAGCCGGGCAGCGGGCAGGCATTCTAAGGGGCTCAGCGTGCCGGCTTCCAAAGTCCAGCAGAGAGCTGCTTCACAAGCGCATTCAGCTGATGAGAATGCTCCGGCAGCTTCCGAGAGTAAGGCGCAGCCCTTGCACTCCATCATCACACAACCTGGCCAGAAACAGTTGCTTGCACCCTGCCGTGTTGCAGAGTCCACGCAGCTTGAGCGCACCCAGAAGGACGCGTCGAGAAAGAAGGCGTTCTTCAAGGTGCCCCTTCTCGAAGCAGCCTGGAAACTGAGCACAACACACTGCGGCTAGGCAGCTTCCTTCGCCGATAGACGTGCCGTCCCACCCATTAGGCACTCTCGCAGCTCCGTTGCCCGCTTGCAGCAGCTGCTCCCAAAGAAAAAGGCTCCAGGAGCAACAGCCACTGCTGGGCTGAACCTTCCCCTTGCCTCACGTAGAGCAACGAGAAACTGTCCTCTGCACGCTGGCTTTCCCTTCTCCACCGCACCTACCACCGTGATCGCTGCGTCTCGAAGCATAAACCGAGCATCGTTGTTTCCAGGGGCTACTGGAAGAGAACTAGGCAGCAGCACAAGTAGCCGCAAGTCGAGCTTTCTGTTTCCGACTGCTAAAGTGAATCCGCGAACGAGCGAGTGGCAGGCACGCTTCCTCTTGCAGCCTGTGCGAGTCGCACGGCAGCCCGGTGGTGCTCTGCGCCTTCGTTCTTCTGCCCCTTCGTACCACGTCGCGCTTTCGTTTCGCTGCAGACGAACGGTCGTCTGCTTCTCGCCCAGAGAGCACGGTGCCGGCAGCGAAAGCCTCCAGGCTGCTGCTTCTGCCGAAACACGCCTGGGCTATGCACTTTCCCTCGCAGCGCTAGGTAGCGGCACCTTCCGTCTGCGTGGTAGCCTGAACCTTAAGGGAGAGCTTCTCGGCTGCGTCTCGCCCACAGAACACTTTTAGGTCAGCGAGCTTACCCAGAGCTTGCCCCCGATGCGTGGAAGCTTGTATTTGCACCACATTCCAGGGCTAGGCTTCTTGCCTGTACAGCCTGCACAGCGCCGGCAGAGCGCGGTGCTCTCTGCAGCCTTCTTCTCGCTTCCGAGTACCACCGCGCACCTTCCAGCCTTGCAGAGAGCGAAGATGCGGACAGACGTCCCGCACAGAAGAACGTGCCAGGACGAAAAGATGTTCCCCCTTTCCTCCTCGTCGTCGCCCGGATTGTGGTGCTGTGTTGAAAGTCTTGGCCAGCGAAAGGCGAATCCAGCAAGGGCTTCTCTCTTGACGCATTTGGCCGAGCGAGAGCTCCACGGACGCTTTGGACACTGTAAACCAGCAAGAAAATGATTGCACCTCGAGCTGAGGAAAATCCGTGCACAGAGCACTGTGGATGCGTGCAGTTATACACGCGCTGAAGAGCGGGACAGCTCAAAGCCATCGCTGGGCTTCAGTTCGCCATCCAGAGCACAGAAGGCGAAGAACGCAGCAGCCGGGCAGCGGGCAGGCATTCTAAGGGGCTCAGCGTGCCGGCTTCCAAAGTCCAGCAGAGAGCTGCTTCACAAGCGCATTCAGCTGATGAGAATGCTCCGGCAGCTTCCGCGAGTAAGGCGCAGCCCTTGCACTCCATCATCACACAACCTGGCCAGAAACAGTTGCTTGCACCCTGCCGTGTTGCAGAGTCCACGCAGCTTGAGCGCACCCAGAAGGACGCGTCGAGAAAGAAGGCGTTCTTCAAGGTGCCCCTTCTCGAAGCAGCCTGGAAACTGAGCACAACACACTGCGGCTAGGCAGCTTCCTTCGCCGATAGACGTGCCGTCCCACCCATTAGGCACTCTCGCAGCTCCGTTGCCCGCTTGCAGCAGCTGCTCCCAAAGAAAAAGGCTCCAGGAGCAACAGCCACTGCTGGGCTGAACCTTCCCCTTGCCTCACGTAGAGCAACGAGAAACTGTCCTCTGCACGCTGGCTTTCCCTTCTCCACCGCACCTACCACCGTGATCGCTGCGTCTCGAAGCATAAACCGAGCATCGTTGTTTCCAGGGGCTACTGGAAGAGAACTAGGCAGCAGCACAAGTAGCCGCAAGTCGAGCTTTCTGTTTCCGACTGCTAAAGTGAATCCGCGAACGAGCGAGTGGCAGGCACGCTTCCTCTTGCAGCCTGTGCGAGTCGCACGGCAGCCCGGTGGTGCTCTGCGCCTTCGTTCTTCTGCCCCTTCGTACCACGTCGCGCTTTCGTTTCGCTGCAGACGAACGGTCGTCTGCTTCTCGCCCAGAGAGCACGGTGCCGGCAGCGAAAGCCTCCAGGCTGCTGCTTCTGCCGAAACACGCCTGGGCTATGCACTTTCCCTCGCAGCGCTAGGTAGCGGCACCTTCCGTCTGCGTGGTAGCCTGAACCTTAAGGGAGAGCTTCTCGGCTGCGTCTCGCCCACAGAACACATTTAGGTCAGCGAGCTTACCCAGAGCTTGCCCCCGATGCGTGGAAGCTTGTATTTGCACCACATTCCAGGGCTAGGCTTCTTGCCTGTACAGCCTGCACAGCGCCGGCAGAGCGCGGTGCTCTCTGCAGCCTTCTTCTCGCTTCCGAGTACCACCGCGCACCTTCCAGCCTTGCAGAGAGCGAAGATGCGGACAGACGTCCCGCACAGAAGAACGTGCCAGGACGAAAAGATGTTCCCCCTTTCCTCCTCGTCGTCGCCCGGATTGTGGTGCTGTGTTGAAAGTCTTGGCCAGCGAAAGGCGAATCCAGCAAGGGCTTCTCTCTTGACGCATTTGGCCGAGCGAGAGCTCCACGGACGCTTTGGACACTGTAAACCAGCAAGAAAATGATTGCACCTCGAGCTGAGGAAAATCCGTGCACAGAGCACTGTGGATGCGTGCAGTTATACACGCGCTGAAGAGCGGGACAGCTCAAAGCCATCGCTGGGCTTCAGTTCGCCATCCAGAGCACAGAAGGCGAAGAACGCAGCAGCCGGGCAGCGGGCAGGCATTCTAAGGGGCTCAGCGTGCCGGCTTCCAAAGTCCAGCAGAGAGCTGCTTCACAAGCGCATTCAGCTGATGAGAATGCTCCGGCAGCTTCCGAGAGTAAGGCGCAGCCCTTGCACTCCATCATCACACAACCTGGCCAGAAACAGTTGCTTGCACCCTGCCGTGTTGCAGAGTCCACGCAGCTTGAGCGCACCCAGAAGGACGCGTCGAGAAAGAAGGCGTTCTTCAAGGTGCCCCTTCTCGAAGCAGCCTGGAAACTGAGCACAACACACTGCGGCTAGGCAGCTTCCTTCGCCGATAGACGTGCCGTCCCACCCATTAGGCACTCTCGCAGCTCCGTTGCCCGCTTGCAGCAGCTGCTCCCAAAGAAAAAGGCTCCAGGAGCAACAGCCACTGCTGGGCTGAACCTTCCCCTTGCCTCACGTAGAGCAACGAGAAACTGTCCTCTGCACGCTGGCTTTCCCTTCTCCACCGCACCTACCACCGTGATCGCTGCGTCTCGAAGCATAAACCGAGCATCGTTGTTTCCAGGGGCTACTGGAAGAGAACTAGGCAGCAGCACAAGTAGCCGCAAGTCGAGCTTTCTGTTTCCGACTGCTAAAGTGAATCCGCGAACGAGCGAGTGGCAGGCACGCTTCCTCTTGCAGCCTGTGCGAGTCGCACGGCAGCCCGGTGGTGCTCTGCGCCTTCGTTCTTCTGCCCCTTCGTACCACGTCGCGCTTTCGTTTCGCTGCAGACGAACGGTCGTCTGCTTCTCGCCCAGAGAGCACGGTGCCGGCAGCGAAAGCCTCCAGGCTGCTGCTTCTGCCGAAACACGCCTGGGCTATGCACTTTCCCTCGCAGCGCTAGGTAGCGGCACCTTCCGTCTGCGTGGTAGCCTGAACCTTAAGGGAGAGCTTCTCGGCTGCGTCTCGCCCACAGAACACTTTTAGGTCAGCGAGCTTACCCAGAGCTTGCCCCCGATGCGTGGAAGCTTGTATTTGCACCACATTCCAGGGCTAGGCTTCTTGCCTGTACAGCCTGCACAGCGCCGGCAGAGCGCGGTGCTCTCTGCAGCCTTCTTCTCGCTTCCGAGTACCACCGCGCACCTTCCAGCCTTGCAGAGAGCGAAGATGCGGACAGACGTCCCGCACAGAAGAACGTGCCAGGACGAAAAGATGTTCCCCCTTTCCTCCTCGTCGTCGCCCGGATTGTGGTGCTGTGTTGAAAGTCTTGGCCAGCGAAAGGCGAATCCAGCAAGGGCTTCTCTCTTGACGCATTTGGCCGAGCGAGAGCTCCACGGACGCTTTGGACACTGTAAACCAGCAAGAAAATGATTGCACCTCGAGCTGAGGAAAATCCGTGCACAGAGCACTGTGGATGCGTGCAGTTATACACGCGCTGAAGAGCGGGACAGCTCAAAGCCATCGCTGGGCTTCAGTTCGCCATCCAGAGCACAGAAGGCGAAGAACGCAGCAGCCGGGCAGCGGGCAGGCATTCTAAGGGGCTCAGCGTGCCGGCTTCCAAAGTCCAGCAGAGAGCTGCTTCACAAGCGCATTCAGCTGATGAGAATGCTCCGGCAGCTTCCGCGAGTAAGGCGCAGCCCTTGCACTCCATCATCACACAACCTGGCCAGAAACAGTTGCTTGCACCCTGCCGTGTTGCAGAGTCCACGCAGCTTGAGCGCACCCAGAAGGACGCGTCGAGAAAGAAGGCGTTCTTCAAGGTGCCCCTTCTCGAAGCAGCCTGGAAACTGAGCACAACACACTGCGGCTAGGCAGCTTCCTTCGCCGATAGACGTGCCGTCCCACCCATTAGGCACTCTCGCAGCTCCGTTGCCCGCTTGCAGCAGCTGCTCCCAAAGAAAAAGGCTCCAGGAGCAACAGCCACTGCTGGGCTGAACCTTCCCCTTGCCTCACGTAGAGCAACGAGAAACTGTCCTCTGCACGCTGGCTTTCCCTTCTCCACCGCACCTACCACCGTGATCGCTGCGTCTCGAAGCATAAACCGAGCATCGTTGTTTCCAGGGGCTACTGGAAGAGAACTAGGCAGCAGCACAAGTAGCCGCAAGTCGAGCTTTCTGTTTCCGACTGCTAAAGTGAATCCGCGAACGAGCGAGTGGCAGGCACGCTTCCTCTTGCAGCCTGTGCGAGTCGCACGGCAGCCCGGTGGTGCTCTGCGCCTTCGTTCTTCTGCCCCTTCGTACCACGTCGCGCTTTCGTTTCGCTGCAGACGAACGGTCGTCTGCTTCTCGCCCAGAGAGCACGGTGCCGGCAGCGAAAGCCTCCAGGCTGCTGCTTCTGCCGAAACACGCCTGGGCTATGCACTTTCCCTCGCAGCGCTAGGTAGCGGCACCTTCCGTCTGCGTGGTAGCCTGAACCTTAAGGGAGAGCTTCTCGGCTGCGTCTCGCCCACAGAACACTTTTAGGTCAGCGAGCTTACCCAGAGCTTGCCCCCGATGCGTGGAAGCTTGTATTTGCACCACATTCCAGGGCTAGGCTTCTTGCCTGTACAGCCTGCACAGCGCCGGCAGAGCGCGGTGCTCTCTGCAGCCTTCTTCTCGCTTCCGAGTACCACCGCGCACCTTCCAGCCTTGCAGAGAGCGAAGATGCGGACAGACGTCCCGCACAGAAGAACGTGCCAGGACGAAAAGATGTTCCCCCTTTCCTCCTCGTCGTCGCCCGGATTGTGGTGCTGTGTTGAAAGTCTTGGCCAGCGAAAGGCGAATCCAGCAAGGGCTTCTCTCTTGACGCATTTGGCCGAGCGAGAGCTCCACGGACGCTTTGGACACTGTAAACCAGCAAGAAAATGATTGCACCTCGAGCTGAGGAAAATCCGTGCACAGAGCACTGTGGATGCGTGCAGTTATACACGCGCTGAAGAGCGGGACAGCTCAAAGCCATCGCTGGGCTTCAGTTCGCCATCCAGAGCACAGAAGGCGAAGAACGCAGCAGCCGGGCAGCGGGCAGGCATTCTAAGGGGCTCAGCGTGCCGGCTTCCAAAGTCCAGCAGAGAGCTGCTTCACAAGCGCATTCAGCTGATGAGAATGCTCCGGCAGCTTCCGCGAGTAAGGCGCAGCCCTTGCACTCCATCATCACACAACCTGGCCAGAAACAGTTGCTTGCACCCTGCCGTGTTGCAGAGTCCACGCAGCTTGAGCGCACCCAGAAGGACGCGTCGAGAAAGAAGGCGTTCTTCAAGGTGCCCCTTCTCGAAGCAGCCTGGAAACTGAGCACAACACACTGCGGCTAGGCAGCTTCCTTCGCCGATAGACGTGCCGTCCCACCCATTAGGCACTCTCGCAGCTCCGTTGCCCGCTTGCAGCAGCTGCTCCCAAAGAAAAAGGCTCCAGGAGCAACAGCCACTGCTGGGCTGAACCTTCCCCTTGCCTCACGTAGAGCAACGAGAAACTGTCCTCTGCACGCTGGCTTTCCCTTCTCCACCGCACCTACCACCGTGATCGCTGCGTCTCGAAGCATAAACCGAGCATCGTTGTTTCCAGGGGCTACTGGAAGAGAACTAGGCAGCAGCACAAGTAGCCGCAAGTCGAGCTTTCTGTTTCCGACTGCTAAAGTGAATCCGCGAACGAGCGAGTGGCAGGCACGCTTCCTCTTGCAGCCTGTGCGAGTCGCACGGCAGCCCGGTGGTGCTCTGCGCCTTCGTTCTTCTGCCCCTTCGTACCACGTCGCGCTTTCGTTTCGCTGCAGACGAACGGTCGTCTGCTTCTCGCCCAGAGAGCACGGTGCCGGCAGCGAAAGCCTCCAGGCTGCTGCTTCTGCCGAAACACGCCTGGGCTATGCACTTTCCCTCGCAGCGCTAGGTAGCGGCACCTTCCGTCTGCGTGGTAGCCTGAACCTTAAGGGAGAGCTTCTCGGCTGCGTCTCGCCCACAGAACACTTTTAGGTCAGCGAGCTTACCCAGAGCTTGCCCCCGATGCGTGGAAGCTTGTATTTGCACCACATTCCAGGGCTAGGCTTCTTGCCTGTACAGCCTGCACAGCGCCGGCAGAGCGCGGTGCTCTCTGCAGCCTTCTTCTCGCTTCCGAGTACCACCGCGCACCTTCCAGCCTTGCAGAGAGCGAAGATGCGGACAGACGTCCCGCACAGAAGAACGTGCCAGGACGAAAAGATGTTCCCCCTTTCCTCCTCGTCGTCGCCCGGATTGTGGTGCTGTGTTGAAAGTCTTGGCCAGCGAAAGGCGAATCCAGCAAGGGCTTCTCTCTTGACGCATTTGGCCGAGCGAGAGCTCCACGGACGCTTTGGACACTGTAAACCAGCAAGAAAATGATTGCACCTCGAGCTGAGGAAAATCCGTGCACAGAGCACTGTGGATGCGTGCAGTTATACACGCGCTGAAGAGCGGGACAGCTCAAAGCCATCGCTGGGCTTCAGTTCGCCATCCAGAGCACAGAAGGCGAAGAACGCAGCAGCCGGGCAGCGGGCAGGCATTCTAAGGGGCTCAGCGTGCCGGCTTCCAAAGTCCAGCAGAGAGCTGCTTCACAAGCGCATTCAGCTGATGAGAATGCTCCGGCAGCTTCCGCGAGTAAGGCGCAGCCCTTGCACTCCATCATCACACAACCTGGCCAGAAACAGTTGCTTGCACCCTGCCGTGTTGCAGAGTCCACGCAGCTTGAGCGCACCCAGAAGGACGCGTCGAGAAAGAAGGCGTTCTTCAAGGTGCCCCTTCTCGAAGCAGCCTGGAAACTGAGCACAACACACTGCGGCTAGGCAGCTTCCTTCGCCGATAGACGTGCCGTCCCACCCATTAGGCACTCTCGCAGCTCCGTTGCCCGCTTGCAGCAGCTGCTCCCAAAGAAAAAGGCTCCAGGAGCAACAGCCACTGCTGGGCTGAACCTTCCCCTTGCCTCACGTAGAGCAACGAGAAACTGTCCTCTGCACGCTGGCTTTCCCTTCTCCACCGCACCTACCACCGTGATCGCTGCGTCTCGAAGCATAAACCGAGCATCGTTGTTTCCAGGGGCTACTGGAAGAGAACTAGGCAGCAGCACAAGTAGCCGCAAGTCGAGCTTTCTGTTTCCGACTGCTAAAGTGAATCCGCGAACGAGCGAGTGGCAGGCACGCTTCCTCTTGCAGCCTGTGCGAGTCGCACGGCAGCCCGGTGGTGCTCTGCGCCTTCGTTCTTCTGCCCCTTCGTACCACGTCGCGCTTTCGTTTCGCTGCAGACGAACGGTCGTCTGCTTCTCGCCCAGAGAGCACGGTGCCGGCAGCGAAAGCCTCCAGGCTGCTGCTTCTGCCGAAACACGCCTGGGCTATGCACTTTCCCTCGCAGCGCTAGGTAGCGGCACCTTCCGTCTGCGTGGTAGCCTGAACCTTAAGGGAGAGCTTCTCGGCTGCGTCTCGCCCACAGAACACTTTTAGGTCAGCGAGCTTACCCAGAGCTTGCCCCCGATGCGTGGAAGCTTGTATTTGCACCACATTCCAGGGCTAGGCTTCTTGCCTGTACAGCCTGCACAGCGCCGGCAGAGCGCGGTGCTCTCTGCAGCCTTCTTCTCGCTTCCGAGTACCACCGCGCACCTTCCAGCCTTGCAGAGAGCGAAGATGCGGACAGACGTCCCGCACAGAAGAACGTGCCAGGACGAAAAGATGTTCCCCCTTTCCTCCTCGTCGTCGCCCGGATTGTGGTGCTGTGTTGAAAGTCTTGGCCAGCGAAAGGCGAATCCAGCAAGGGCTTCTCTCTTGACGCATTTGGCCGAGCGAGAGCTCCACGGACGCTTTGGACACTGTAAACCAGCAAGAAAATGATTGCACCTCGAGCTGAGGAAAATCCGTGCACAGAGCACTGTGGATGCGTGCAGTTATACACGCGCTGAAGAGCGGGACAGCTCAAAGCCATCGCTGGGCTTCAGTTCGCCATCCAGAGCACAGAAGGCGAAGAACGCAGCAGCCGGGCAGCGGGCAGGCATTCTAAGGGGCTCAGCGTGCCGGCTTCCAAAGTCCAGCAGAGAGCTGCTTCACAAGCGCATTCAGCTGATGAGAATGCTCCGGCAGCTTCCGAGAGTAAGGCGCAGCCCTTGCACTCCATCATCACACAACCTGGCCAGAAACAGTTGCTTGCACCCTGCCGTGTTGCAGAGTCCACGCAGCTTGAGCGCACCCAGAAGGACGCGTCGAGAAAGAAGGCGTTCTTCAAGGTGCCCCTTCTCGAAGCAGCCTGGAAACTGAGCACAACACACTGCGGCTAGGCAGCTTCCTTCGCCGATAGACGTGCCGTCCCACCCATTAGGCACTCTCGCAGCTCCGTTGCCCGCTTGCAGCAGCTGCTCCCAAAGAAAAAGGCTCCAGGAGCAACAGCCACTGCTGGGCTGAACCTTCCCCTTGCCTCACGTAGAGCAACGAGAAACTGTCCTCTGCACGCTGGCTTTCCCTTCTCCACCGCACCTACCACCGTGATCGCTGCGTCTCGAAGCATAAACCGAGCATCGTTGTTTCCAGGGGCTACTGGAAGAGAACTAGGCAGCAGCACAAGTAGCCGCAAGTCGAGCTTTCTGTTTCCGACTGCTAAAGTGAATCCGCGAACGAGCGAGTGGCAGGCACGCTTCCTCTTGCAGCCTGTGCGAGTCGCACGGCAGCCCGGTGGTGCTCTGCGCCTTCGTTCTTCTGCCCCTTCGTACCACGTCGCGCTTTCGTTTCGCTGCAGACGAACGGTCGTCTGCTTCTCGCCCAGAGAGCACGGTGCCGGCAGCGAAAGCCTCCAGGCTGCTGCTTCTGCCGAAACACGCCTGGGCTATGCACTTTCCCTCGCAGCGCTAGGTAGCGGCACCTTCCGTCTGCGTGGTAGCCTGAACCTTAAGGGAGAGCTTCTCGGCTGCGTCTCGCCCACAGAACACTTTTAGGTCAGCGAGCTTACCCAGAGCTTGCCCCCGATGCGTGGAAGCTTGTATTTGCACCACATTCCAGGGCTAGGCTTCTTGCCTGTACAGCCTGCACAGCGCCGGCAGAGCGCGGTGCTCTCTGCAGCCTTCTTCTCGCTTCCGAGTACCACCGCGCACCTTCCAGCCTTGCAGAGAGCGAAGATGCGGACAGACGTCCCGCACAGAAGAACGTGCCAGGACGAAAAGATGTTCCCCCTTTCCTCCTCGTCGTCGCCCGGATTGTGGTGCTGTGTTGAAAGTCTTGGCCAGCGAAAGGCGAATCCAGCAAGGGCTTCTCTCTTGACGCATTTGGCCGAGCGAGAGCTCCACGGACGCTTTGGACACTGTAAACCAGCAAGAAAATGATTGCACCTCGAGCTGAGGAAAATCCGTGCACAGAGCACTGTGGATGCGTGCAGTTATACACGCGCTGAAGAGCGGGACAGCTCAAAGCCATCGCTGGGCTTCAGTTCGCCATCCAGAGCACAGAAGGCGAAGAACGCAGCAGCCGGGCAGCGGGCAGGCATTCTAAGGGGCTCAGCGTGCCGGCTTCCAAAGTCCAGCAGAGAGCTGCTTCACAAGCGCATTCAGCTGATGAGAATGCTCCGGCAGCTTCCGCGAGTAAGGCGCAGCCCTTGCACTCCATCATCACACAACCTGGCCAGAAACAGTTGCTTGCACCCTGCCGTGTTGCAGAGTCCACGCAGCTTGAGCGCACCCAGAAGGACGCGTCGAGAAAGAAGGCGTTCTTCAAGGTGCCCCTTCTCGAAGCAGCCTGGAAACTGAGCACAACACACTGCGGCTAGGCAGCTTCCTTCGCCGATAGACGTGCCGTCCCACCCATTAGGCACTCTCGCAGCTCCGTTGCCCGCTTGCAGCAGCTGCTCCCAAAGAAAAAGGCTCCAGGAGCAACAGCCACTGCTGGGCTGAACCTTCCCCTTGCCTCACGTAGAGCAACGAGAAACTGTCCTCTGCACGCTGGCTTTCCCTTCTCCACCGCACCTACCACCGTGATCGCTGCGTCTCGAAGCATAAACCGAGCATCGTTGTTTCCAGGGGCTACTGGAAGAGAACTAGGCAGCAGCACAAGTAGCCGCAAGTCGAGCTTTCTGTTTCCGACTGCTAAAGTGAATCCGCGAACGAGCGAGTGGCAGGCACGCTTCCTCTTGCAGCCTGTGCGAGTCGCACGGCAGCCCGGTGGTGCTCTGCGCCTTCGTTCTTCTGCCCCTTCGTACCACGTCGCGCTTTCGTTTCGCTGCAGACGAACGGTCGTCTGCTTCTCGCCCAGAGAGCACGGTGCCGGCAGCGAAAGCCTCCAGGCTGCTGCTTCTGCCGAAACACGCCTGGGCTATGCACTTTCCCTCGCAGCGCTAGGTAGCGGCACCTTCCGTCTGCGTGGTAGCCTGAACCTTAAGGGAGAGCTTCTCGGCTGCGTCTCGCCCACAGAACACTTTTAGGTCAGCGAGCTTACCCAGAGCTTGCCCCCGATGCGTGGAAGCTTGTATTTGCACCACATTCCAGGGCTAGGCTTCTTGCCTGTACAGCCTGCACAGCGCCGGCAGAGCGCGGTGCTCTCTGCAGCCTTCTTCTCGCTTCCGAGTACCACCGCGCACCTTCCAGCCTTGCAGAGAGCGAAGATGCGGACAGACGTCCCGCACAGAAGAACGTGCCAGGACGAAAAGATGTTCCCCCTTTCCTCCTCGTCGTCGCCCGGATTGTGGTGCTGTGTTGAAAGTCTTGGCCAGCGAAAGGCGAATCCAGCAAGGGCTTCTCTCTTGACGCATTTGGCCGAGCGAGAGCTCCACGGACGCTTTGGACACTGTAAACCAGCAAGAAAATGATTGCACCTCGAGCTGAGGAAAATCCGTGCACAGAGCACTGTGGATGCGTGCAGTTATACACGCGCTGAAGAGCGGGACAGCTCAAAGCCATCGCTGGGCTTCAGTTCGCCATCCAGAGCACAGAAGGCGAAGAACGCAGCAGCCGGGCAGCGGGCAGGCATTCTAAGGGGCTCAGCGTGCCGGCTTCCAAAGTCCAGCAGAGAGCTGCTTCACAAGCGCATTCAGCTGATGAGAATGCTCCGGCAGCTTCCGAGAGTAAGGCGCAGCCCTTGCACTCCATCATCACACAACCTGGCCAGAAACAGTTGCTTGCACCCTGCCGTGTTGCAGAGTCCACGCAGCTTGAGCGCACCCAGAAGGACGCGTCGAGAAAGAAGGCGTTCTTCAAGGTGCCCCTTCTCGAAGCAGCCTGGAAACTGAGCACAACACACTGCGGCTAGGCAGCTTCCTTCGCCGATAGACGTGCCGTCCCACCCATTAGGCACTCTCGCAGCTCCGTTGCCCGCTTGCAGCAGCTGCTCCCAAAGAAAAAGGCTCCAGGAGCAACAGCCACTGCTGGGCTGAACCTTCCCCTTGCCTCACGTAGAGCAACGAGAAACTGTCCTCTGCACGCTGGCTTTCCCTTCTCCACCGCACCTACCACCGTGATCGCTGCGTCTCGAAGCATAAACCGAGCATCGTTGTTTCCAGGGGCTACTGGAAGAGAACTAGGCAGCAGCACAAGTAGCCGCAAGTCGAGCTTTCTGTTTCCGACTGCTAAAGTGAATCCGCGAACGAGCGAGTGGCAGGCACGCTTCCTCTTGCAGCCTGTGCGAGTCGCACGGCAGCCCGGTGGTGCTCTGCGCCTTCGTTCTTCTGCCCCTTCGTACCACGTCGCGCTTTCGTTTCGCTGCAGACGAACGGTCGTCTGCTTCTCGCCCAGAGAGCACGGTGCCGGCAGCGAAAGCCTCCAGGCTGCTGCTTCTGCCGAAACACGCCTGGGCTATGCACTTTCCCTCGCAGCGCTAGGTAGCGGCACCTTCCGTCTGCGTGGTAGCCTGAACCTTAAGGGAGAGCTTCTCGGCTGCGTCTCGCCCACAGAACACTTTTAGGTCAGCGAGCTTACCCAGAGCTTGCCCCCGATGCGTGGAAGCTTGTATTTGCACCACATTCCAGGGCTAGGCTTCTTGCCTGTACAGCCTGCACAGCGCCGGCAGAGCGCGGTGCTCTCTGCAGCCTTCTTCTCGCTTCCGAGTACCACCGCGCACCTTCCAGCCTTGCAGAGAGCGAAGATGCGGACAGACGTCCCGCACAGAAGAACGTGCCAGGACGAAAAGATGTTCCCCCTTTCCTCCTCGTCGTCGCCCGGATTGTGGTGCTGTGTTGAAAGTCTTGGCCAGCGAAAGGCGAATCCAGCAAGGGCTTCTCTCTTGACGCATTTGGCCGAGCGAGAGCTCCACGGACGCTTTGGACACTGTAAACCAGCAAGAAAATGATTGCACCTCGAGCTGAGGAAAATCCGTGCACAGAGCACTGTGGATGCGTGCAGTTATACACGCGCTGAAGAGCGGGACAGCTCAAAGCCATCGCTGGGCTTCAGTTCGCCATCCAGAGCACAGAAGGCGAAGAACGCAGCAGCCGGGCAGCGGGCAGGCATTCTAAGGGGCTCAGCGTGCCGGCTTCCAAAGTCCAGCAGAGAGCTGCTTCACAAGCGCATTCAGCTGATGAGAATGCTCCGGCAGCTTCCGAGAGTAAGGCGCAGCCCTTGCACTCCATCATCACACAACCTGGCCAGAAACAGTTGCTTGCACCCTGCCGTGTTGCAGAGTCCACGCAGCTTGAGCGCACCCAGAAGGACGCGTCGAGAAAGAAGGCGTTCTTCAAGGTGCCCCTTCTCGAAGCAGCCTGGAAACTGAGCACAACACACTGCGGCTAGGCAGCTTCCTTCGCCGATAGACGTGCCGTCCCACCCATTAGGCACTCTCGCAGCTCCGTTGCCCGCTTGCAGCAGCTGCTCCCAAAGAAAAAGGCTCCAGGAGCAACAGCCACTGCTGGGCTGAACCTTCCCCTTGCCTCACGTAGAGCAACGAGAAACTGTCCTCTGCACGCTGGCTTTCCCTTCTCCACCGCACCTACCACCGTGATCGCTGCGTCTCGAAGCATAAACCGAGCATCGTTGTTTCCAGGGGCTACTGGAAGAGAACTAGGCAGCAGCACAAGTAGCCGCAAGTCGAGCTTTCTGTTTCCGACTGCTAAAGTGAATCCGCGAACGAGCGAGTGGCAGGCACGCTTCCTCTTGCAGCCTGTGCGAGTCGCACGGCAGCCCGGTGGTGCTCTGCGCCTTCGTTCTTCTGCCCCTTCGTACCACGTCGCGCTTTCGTTTCGCTGCAGACGAACGGTCGTCTGCTTCTCGCCCAGAGAGCACGGTGCCGGCAGCGAAAGCCTCCAGGCTGCTGCTTCTGCCGAAACACGCCTGGGCTATGCACTTTCCCTCGCAGCGCTAGGTAGCGGCACCTTCCGTCTGCGTGGTAGCCTGAACCTTAAGGGAGAGCTTCTCGGCTGCGTCTCGCCCACAGAACACTTTTAGGTCAGCGAGCTTACCCAGAGCTTGCCCCCGATGCGTGGAAGCTTGTATTTGCACCACATTCCAGGGCTAGGCTTCTTGCCTGTACAGCCTGCACAGCGCCGGCAGAGCGCGGTGCTCTCTGCAGCCTTCTTCTCGCTTCCGAGTACCACCGCGCACCTTCCAGCCTTGCAGAGAGCGAAGATGCGGACAGACGTCCCGCACAGAAGAACGTGCCAGGACGAAAAGATGTTCCCCCTTTCCTCCTCGTCGTCGCCCGGATTGTGGTGCTGTGTTGAAAGTCTTGGCCAGCGAAAGGCGAATCCAGCAAGGGCTTCTCTCTTGACGCATTTGGCCGAGCGAGAGCTCCACGGACGCTTTGGACACTGTAAACCAGCAAGAAAATGATTGCACCTCGAGCTGAGGAAAATCCGTGCACAGAGCACTGTGGATGCGTGCAGTTATACACGCGCTGAAGAGCGGGACAGCTCAAAGCCATCGCTGGGCTTCAGTTCGCCATCCAGAGCACAGAAGGCGAAGAACGCAGCAGCCGGGCAGCGGGCAGGCATTCTAAGGGGCTCAGCGTGCCGGCT
This sequence comes from Aphelocoma coerulescens, assembly GCF_041296385.1. Taxonomy (NCBI): domain Eukaryota; kingdom Metazoa; phylum Chordata; class Aves; order Passeriformes; family Corvidae; genus Aphelocoma; species Aphelocoma coerulescens. The sequence goes on from NW_027183622.1 coordinate 161,164, forward strand.
TCCAAAGTCCAGCAGAGAGCTGCTTCACAAGCGCATTCAGCTGATGAGAATGCTCCGGCAGCTTCCGAGAGTAAGGCGCAGCCCTTGCACTCCATCATCACACAACCTGGCCAGAAACAGTTGCTTGCACCCTGCCGTGTTGCAGAGTCCACGCAGCTTGAGCGCACCCAGAAGGACGCGTCGAGAAAGAAGGCGTTCTTCAAGGTGCCCCTTCTCGAAGCAGCCTGGAAACTGAGCACAACACACTGCGGCTAGGCAGCTTCCTTCGCCGATAGACGTGCCGTCCCACCCATTAGGCACTCTCGCAGCTCCGTTGCCCGCTTGCAGCAGCTGCTCCCAAAGAAAAAGGCTCCAGGAGCAACAGCCACTGCTGGGCTGAACCTTCCCCTTGCCTCACGTAGAGCAACGAGAAACTGTCCTCTGCACGCTGGCTTTCCCTTCTCCACCGCACCTACCACCGTGATCGCTGCGTCTCGAAGCATAAACCGAGCATCGTTGTTTCCAGGGGCTACTGGAAGAGAACTAGGCAGCAGCACAAGTAGCCGCAAGTCGAGCTTTCTGTTTCCGACTGCTAAAGTGAATCCGCGAACGAGCGAGTGGCAGGCACGCTTCCTCTTGCAGCCTGTGCGAGTCGCACGGCAGCCCGGTGGTGCTCTGCGCCTTCGTTCTTCTGCCCCTTCGTACCACGTCGCGCTTTCGTTTCGCTGCAGACGAACGGTCGTCTGCTTCTCGCCCAGAGAGCACGGTGCCGGCAGCGAAAGCCTCCAGGCTGCTGCTTCTGCCGAAACACGCCTGGGCTATGCACTTTCCCTCGCAGCGCTAGGTAGCGGCACCTTCCGTCTGCGTGGTAGCCTGAACCTTAAGGGAGAGCTTCTCGGCTGCGTCTCGCCCACAGAACACTTTTAGGTCAGCGAGCTTACCCAGAGCTTGCCCCCGATGCGTGGAAGCTTGTATTTGCACCACATTCCAGGGCTAGGCTTCTTGCCTGTACAGCCTGCACAGCGCCGGCAGAGCGCGGTGCTCTCTGCAGCCTTCTTCTCGCTTCCGAGTACCACCGCGCACCTTCCAGCCTTGCAGAGAGCGAAGATGCGGACAGACGTCCCGCACAGAAGAACGTGCCAGGACGAAAAGATGTTCCCCCTTTCCTCCTCGTCGTCGCCCGGATTGTGGTGCTGTGTTGAAAGTCTTGGCCAGCGAAAGGCGAATCCAGCAAGGGCTTCTCTCTTGACGCATTTGGCCGAGCGAGAGCTCCACGGACGCTTTGGACACTGTAAACCAGCAAGAAAATGATTGCACCTCGAGCTGAGGAAAATCCGTGCACAGAGCACTGTGGATGCGTGCAGTTATACACGCGCTGAAGAGCGGGACAGCTCAAAGCCATCGCTGGGCTTCAGTTCGCCATCCAGAGCACAGAAGGCGAAGAACGCAGCAGCCGGGCAGCGGGCAGGCATTCTAAGGGGCTCAGCGTGCCGGCTTCCAAAGTCCAGCAGAGAGCTGCTTCACAAGCGCATTCAGCTGATGAGAATGCTCCGGCAGCTTCCGAGAGTAAGGCGCAGCCCTTGCACTCCATCATCACACAACCTGGCCAGAAACAGTTGCTTGCACCCTGCCGTGTTGCAGAGTCCACGCAGCTTGAGCGCACCCAGAAGGACGCGTCGAGAAAGAAGGCGTTCTTCAAGGTGCCCCTTCTCGAAGCAGCCTGGAAACTGAGCACAACACACTGCGGCTAGGCAGCTTCCTTCGCCGATAGACGTGCCGTCCCACCCATTAGGCACTCTCGCAGCTCCGTTGCCCGCTTGCAGCAGCTGCTCCCAAAGAAAAAGGCTCCAGGAGCAACAGCCACTGCTGGGCTGAACCTTCCCCTTGCCTCACGTAGAGCAACGAGAAACTGTCCTCTGCACGCTGGCTTTCCCTTCTCCACCGCACCTACCACCGTGATCGCTGCGTCTCGAAGCATAAACCGAGCATCGTTGTTTCCAGGGGCTACTGGAAGAGAACTAGGCAGCAGCACAAGTAGCCGCAAGTCGAGCTTTCTGTTTCCGACTGCTAAAGTGAATCCGCGAACGAGCGAGTGGCAGGCACGCTTCCTCTTGCAGCCTGTGCGAGTCGCACGGCAGCCCGGTGGTGCTCTGCGCCTTCGTTCTTCTGCCCCTTCGTACCACGTCGCGCTTTCGTTTCGCTGCAGACGAACGGTCGTCTGCTTCTCGCCCAGAGAGCACGGTGCCGGCAGCGAAAGCCTCCAGGCTGCTGCTTCTGCCGAAACACGCCTGGGCTATGCACTTTCCCTCGCAGCGCTAGGTAGCGGCACCTTCCGTCTGCGTGGTAGCCTGAACCTTAAGGGAGAGCTTCTCGGCTGCGTCTCGCCCACAGAACACTTTTAGGTCAGCGAGCTTACCCAGAGCTTGCCCCCGATGCGTGGAAGCTTGTATTTGCACCACATTCCAGGGCTAGGCTTCTTGCCTGTACAGCCTGCACAGCGCCGGCAGAGCGCGGT